>NW_008825100.1:5497686-5498035 GCF_000699105.1 Pygoscelis adeliae
ACAATGGTGGGTTATCAATACTGTTTCCAGCACAAATCCAAAACATAGCCCCATACAAGCTACTATGAAGAAAATTAACTATCCCAGCCAAAACATGTACTGTATCTTAGTTTAAATGTCAAAAGCAGAAAGGAAAAGCTGGAAGGCTCTTTTGGTATTTAACTACTTCAACTTTAAGCTGTCTCTTTTGTACGTGATACATTGTATAGAGCCTCAGACAGGTCCTGTCTGCTGTCAGTGGGAGGGGGTATACCTATGCCTATAAATGGCAAAGATGCTCTTTGCTGGGGAAGAGTAGTACTTCATTGTGCCCTAAGTAACATAATCTTGAGTCTGTTGTGGCATTTGT
>NW_008825100.1:5498071-5499211 GCF_000699105.1 Pygoscelis adeliae
GGGTTGACAGAAGGATTTTTTACTTTTTTTCTTGAATTAAATACGATGGTGCGGACTCTTTGTATAAAATGGCAGTTTCATCCAAGCCAACATTGATTTATCCCAAATAGGGATTTGGCCCATCATTTATTTTGGTTTCTTGTTTTCTGCTAACAACACGGAAAACTGCTTTTCTTTCTTCTCACTTCTTAAGGAACATGACACAGTCTGCACTGCAGTCCTCAGAACAAATGTGCTGCCTTTAGCTGAAGGGAAAACTCAACCCTGAAAAAAATCCTTTCTTTTTTTCTTAAAATTAAGTGTCCTGTGATATTATCTCATCTCTTTAGCTCTTCAGAAAGCTTTTCCTGCAGCTAATGTTGTTTTCAGTTTTTATCCTAAACTTGTAGTTCAGATGTAAAATGAAAATGGAACACATTTTTGCCTGTGATCTTTACTATATTTACATGACTTAGATGTGACAAGTTCTTCTGTTTTCCCCCTCATATCAATAAGCTTACATGGTGGTGTTGGCACACTGAAAAAAAAAAAAGAAGGAAGGTCAAATTCTGAAGTTCTTAGTCAAATCTTTCTTTACGCAAATATTAAGCTCACTGGGACTTGGTTTAAACAAATTACATTTAGCTAATTAATTAAGAGTATATATTTAAAATAACTTTTTTGTCCCATCCTTTTATTCTGGCTCACATTGCAAAATTTCTAGATTACTTACATTTTATACAGCACCTACCAGAGTAAGAACATAAAAATATCCATACCAAAAGTTTACCTAACCCTGTAACATGTTTCTAACAATTACCAGTTGCTGTTTAGAGAAGAACATAGCAATATAGTAAACATGTAATGGTCCCATTATGGGAGCTTGTAGTAACTAGTAGAAACAATAAGAAAAAGTACTTCTTCCCTTTTTTGGGATCCATATCCATAGGCTCAGTGTTTTATTGTTTGGGATTTTTTTGTCCTGTGTAGGACCAAGGTCTTAATTTAGAGGATTAGCAAATTGGGAGACAGTAGAGAAAGCATGGCATATGCTCCAAGTGCTTACAGTGTCTTAAGCTGTATTTGGTAGGAATTAGATCATTTCATTCCCACATACAAATTCTGTATAGATTAATCCTGGGCTATGAGTTAGACTTCCTG
>NW_008825100.1:5499222-5502858 GCF_000699105.1 Pygoscelis adeliae
TCTTGATTAGATGGTTATTACAGTAATTGCATCTGTTAATACCTACCTTTCCAGACAGGTGTTAGCTAAACCTGTTCATTAAAATAATGACCACAGAAGAAAAGAGAGAGAGAGAGAATGTAAAGATATGCATAGTATTTCAAGACCTTGGAATTATAATTCCTTCTAACACTGTGTTCAGAAACCTTTCAAGAATACTACAGCAGCTGCTACTTTACAATTAACTTGCACTATTAATTGGGTTCAGAAAATATATCTTCATTGCAAATGAAAGGACAGACTCAAGTATTTTTATGCAACACTACATATTTTTATTACCCATATTCACTCAAGCAACAACTATATTTGGAAAACATTAATGTTCAGATGCCAATTGACAAAAGCACAGGGACTCATTAAATCAGAAATATTGTGACAAACTGTAGACTCTTGTGTTTTTGCTCTAGGGAGCTAATCCAGCAAAGCATTTAAGAAACTGCTTCATTTTAAGCATAGAAGGACTCCCCAGAGAAGGTACGAAGCAGATGCTAAAGTGTTTTTCTGGCTGGAGCACATAGTTGGTCAAAATTTGCTCTTGTGTGTATTTTTTTGTTTTGCTTTGGTTTATAGGAAGATGTTAAGATTAAGTCAAGTCCTTTAGAAGTTCATTATGCATGCTAAGTATTCATAGCATAATATGAAGCATTATAATGCGTAATATAAGCATGAGTATTTTGGTATTACCTAGAGATCTAATAAAAAAATTACTGTGCTATGTATGGTGCTCACATAAAGAAAACTACGTCACTAGTCTCTGAACACTTTAAAATATATGACCTTATTCTGTAGTTCTGGGAAGTTGCTAAATCCATTCGATAGTATTGCATGGACTTTTTTCTGCCTGGAGCCCTCTGGCTCCAGGGAAGCTTTGTGTGATGCAGAAAGCTGTCTGAAGACTGTGCAATACAGGAATATGTCCATGAATGAGGTGGGGGACATCAGTTCGTGTGACAGAGGTCCCAAACCTCAAAGTTACAGACTAGCCTCAAGAATTCAAGAGCTATGCCATATGAGATGCAGATTGAAACATTACAAGCATTTCTATTCATATATGTGTTCAGAGCTTCTGTTTCCCTCCATAATCCTACTGTATTTGTTGGCCTATGCAATCTCCAAGTTGCTAGAAAGGTCAGTTAGTGAAAATGAGCAAAGTTTTATTCTATTTGGAGTTCATAATTATGCCTTTTGAATGAAAAATAGCTGCTTTTCCAAGCCTATGCTCACTATGACCCAAATGCTTCTCCTTAACTGTAAATCTTGTACTAGCATCTGTACCCAGTTTTCCCTGCGAATGTGTCAAAAAATGGAAACTTTACCCTGAAAGGGAATCAGATTTAACCTGGGGCCTTTCCTACCCTCTTTTGGTTATCCTTTTTCTCCCTGACTGCAGAGATAAGAAGCTGCAAACTCTCATTTTTTCTCTTGTTCAAAGGCTTCTGTACCATTTCTGCTTTGTCTCAACCATGTTTTCATCACCACATCAAAGTAAGGTCTCAGAAATATCTTCTTTTCCTCCACATTTTTGTTCAAATAAGAGGATGACGTCGTGGCAATATTTGGCATCTCACGATATTTGAAGGGAGAAAAGTAATAATCTGTCTGGCTCTGTGTTGAATATTCTTTCTGTGCTGTTTTGAATATTGATCTATCATTTATTGATCAATAAGAAATCATAGTGAAGCTGTTCAAAACAGCTGCAGAAAAAAATAAATGTTTTCAAAGCAAGCTGATTGGTTGCACGTTAATGCTGTGCTCCTGTGGCAGAAACCCTCTTGGCTAACATTCAGGAATTGAATTTGGAGAACTAAAATATGCAGTTATCACGCTGGAACTAGAGAATCACCATCTACATAGTGCAGTGCAAAGCCAAGCAGTGATCCCAGCTTTTCCAGACCTAGTTTGCAGATATTCATATGGAATTACTATGCACAAGTACATCCTTGAAGTGGTATAGCTGTTCTGTGAAATATTTGCATGATGAGAGTTTATGATACTTACAGTTCCAGAGTTGACTAGTTGGAGTCTTTGCTAATGTTTCTTCTCATATTCTCAAGATTCTGTACCTGAGGTCTGTAACTCTTCCTAGCCTCAGTAAATTGCAATAAAGAGGTACTTGCAGGACTCTCTAGCTAGAGGATTACCCAGCAGGAGAAGTTGCGTGATAAGTCCAGCCACAAGTCTGAGTCTCTTGAGGATGACTCAGGGCTGTCATCAAACTTCATTGCACTTTAACTGTTTTCTGCTTTCCAGAGCTCCTGCAAAGCATTAGTACAGCCCTCGAATGACTGTAATTTGCAACTGTGGTTGGCAAAGGAATGTGGATGATGTGTTCAAGTTAGTACAGCTTTTTAACCTGTTCTTTTTTCCCCTCAAGTGCAGGAAAAGAAATACTTAATATGCCAAAGTTTCTAGTCTGTAGATCATTAGACCTTTTCTCTTGTTGACAGATTCCAATGGCTTGTTCCAAACACAAAGCCCGGGGATTCTTGTTCTTTTAAACAAGGCATTGTATGAGTGGTTCTCGTTTTCTCTCTATCATTTGCCGTCCAGAATTACCGGGAATACTTGTAAGCACCTAGCACTTTGTAAGACTGAACACTACTTGTTTATGATCTTTTGCCTCCTTGTGAAGCAAGCTGATGGGCAGCGAATTCAGAAAGGCATGCTGTCCTTGAGCCTCAACAAATCTGGAGGCCTTCCTGCAGGTGGTCAACAGTGCCCATTCCCACTTATCTCCAGCTTGAATAATTTGTCATCAAATGAAACAGAGTATGTTTCTGCATGAGGCAGTCCATTAAAGCCCCATAGTTGCTGCAGTTGAGGAGATCAGCTCAGTTTGCATTCCCTCAAACTGTTTTGGACACAACACAAAGCAAGCACCCAAACAAATTCTGGAATTTCTGGATAGTTACAGCTCGCATCTTGTAATGCCACTTTTATTCTGCCACAGCTTTTGATTTTGTTCTAATAGCAGCGTGATGGTGGGGTGGGGATAGGTGGGCTGCCAGGAGAAAGAGTTATACAGAGCCGATCTTTAGCATACACAAAATCATAGAATCATAGAATCAGAATAGTTTGGGTTGGAAGGGACCTCTAAAGGTCATCTAGTCCAAACCCCCTGCAATGAGCAGGGACATCTTCAACTAGATCAGGTTGCTCAGAGCCCCGTCCAACCTGACCTTGAATGTTTCCAGGGGTGGGGCATCCACCACCTCTCTGGGCAACCTGTGCCAGTGTTTCACCGCCCTCAGCATAAAAAATTACTTCCTTATATCTAGTCTCAATCTACCCTCTTTTAGTTTGAAGCCATTCCCCCTTCTCCTGGTGCAACAGGCCCTACTAAAAAGTCTGTCCCCATCTTTCTTATAAGCCTCCTTTAAGTACTGAGAGGCTGCAAGAAGGTGTCACTGAAGCCTTCTCTTCTCTAGGCTGAACAACCCCAACTCTCTCAGCCTTTCTTCATAGGAGAGGAGTTCCACCCCCCTGATCATTTTTGTGGCACTCTTCTGGACCTGCTCCAACAGGTTTGTGTCTTTCTTATGCTGAGGGCTCCAGAACTGGACACAGTACTCCAGGTGGGGTCTCACCAGAGCAGAG
>NW_008825100.1:5503351-5513017 GCF_000699105.1 Pygoscelis adeliae
AAGGCCTTACAGAGATCCAGATAGATGACACCTGTAGCCCTTCCCATGTCCACTGATGTAGTCACTCCATCATAGAAGGCCACTAGGTTGGTCAGGCAGGACTTGCCTTTAGCAAAGCCATGCTGGCTGTGTTGAGTCACCTCCCTGTCCTCCATGTGCCTTAGCATAGCTTCCAGGAGGATCTGTTCCATGATCTTCCCAGGCACAGAGGTGAGGCTGAGAGGTCGGTAATTCCCAGGGTCTTTCTTTCTTTCTACCCTTTTTAAAAATGGGTGCAATGTTTCCCTTTTTCCAGTCACCGGGGACTTCACCTGACTGCCATGACTTTTCAAATATCATGGAGAGTGGCTTGGCAGCTACATCAGACAATTCCCTCAGGACTCTGGGATGTAGGTTGTAGTCTAGGATATTAGCAAGTCTAGGGAAACAAAACAGTCACCCTCCTATTGTTTACATGTCAGGGCAGTGGAAAGCCTACTACTATTGCTTTCACTTCTCCAAGCAGGAGGTGTGATGGGTGGGGAGGTGTAAGTCTCCTTTCAGGAGCAGTGTGGAGAGTCATGCTTTCCAGTAGCCCAGCTATTAAAATCTGGAGGGTTATCTCTTTCTCTTGTTTTGCACCTGACTTTCTTTTCCACGCACCTCCTATAAACAGAAATACTATCACAAGCACCTCTCTTCCTAAGGTGTATATTCATCCTGTTCCTTGCACAATTCTGAGAGTTCAGATTTGTATCTGACAGGATAAAACCTATATTTTTTTTAATCATTTCATGATGACTTTTCTACCATGTACTTTCTTTCTTTTTCCTTCCACTGAGGTTGAGTATTTAACATATCACAATATGGCTAAAGATACTTTGAAAAAAAAAAATCAGCTACATCACAGTGATACGGAGTTGTTTGGCATACTTCTCCAGTATGTCTAGAGCTGTTTTTCTATTAGAGAATCCAGATTGTAGGAAAGCTTCAGCCAAGTACTTAGGCAAAAGTAGTTTGCACCTAAAACTGCTAGACAGCGGATGCCCAAGTATTCTGTCACTAGCTTCAAAATGAAGGAGCTGTTGAAAATCACCATGCTGGGATAAGCAGAAAGTCTGGCTTTGGATTTCAAACCCACCCCCAAGAAAAAAGACCTTAGGAGTATCAGAGGTGTTCTGGAATTGTTAACAGCACTAAACAGCCAGGACTTGGTTTCTGTTGTATGGAATATGTAGAGGTTGTTCAGCAGTAGGAACAGAAAAAAATGATCCAGTTCATGGAAAGGATAATTTCAGCCTTTTTTAGCATCAGATTTTTAATCATATCAGGTTAATACTGAAAATATACATTAATACTGAAAATCAGTTTTTAAGAAAATGCACGTTTTTCAGTCATTACCAAAGATGGTATAAGATTGCAGAATTCTCAGATGTGTGTGCACAAACACACTTGCATGCATGCACTCTTTTCCAGCAAGCTGAAATATTCAACTCACTTCACTGTTTTATTTATTCACTGTAGTCCATGTAGTGTAGTCTAGAATGAAGAAATAGGATCACTAGATCTATTGATCATACAGTGGAACACATGCTTTTATACTTCGTGTCTGTAATCCCCTGGGTTCCTTTTTCACTCAGATACTGTGATGAAGGATAGCCTACAAATAAGATGGCAACTTTTTAACCTCTTGGGTGTTGTTGCTTCCAGAGAGCTATTAACTCCTATGCAATTGCTTCAAATAGGCAAATAATACCAAGTAGGACACTTATATTAACACTAGTAGCCTCCTTTTAATACTTCTGCAAAAACGTTCTCTCTAAGGAGCTGTACCTGCCCAAGCCACATTGCTAAAGGAGGTCAGAAGAGACCCTGCCGTTACAATCCTGAGGTGTTTTCTCAGTTTATATTAGACATTTTCCAGCTTATTTTAAGACTAAACTATGGTATTTTCTTAAGATGTTGAAAGTGTTTCTTAGATGTCTTTTAAAAGAGTATGTCAAACTTTTTTCACTTTGAGTTCATTCTGCTAATTCAATTAAATCCCTTTTCAGGGCTCTGTGCTTCTCCGGCATTTCCAAAACAGCTTCAGTATCATGAACTATGACTATTAGACATAAGAATTGACATTACATGTTGAACTTCAGCACTGTTTAGAAAGACTTTTAAATTAGCAGTGCTAGATGGAAAGAGATGAGACATTTTTGGCAGGATCTAGTAGATTTTTTTTTTCAGTTTTTAAGAAAAGAAATGCAAAGGAGATGTTTACCTCAGTAAGTATCCTGTAAGCCAAAAGATAATGTGCTGAGATGTTCCCATTCAAGTTAAAATGCGAGGCCTTAGATTCGTAAGATAAACTAGTTTGGAACTGCAAGCAAACTGACTGGAAGAAATGATCATTCAACTTATATTAGTGTTCTTCGTGGAATAGAGGTATGATTGTCTCTTTTGTACAAGAGGATAAAATTATGGGTTCCACTGACTCCTGATCAGTTATCTGTATGCTTTATTTATCAAACAGGCATACAGCATATTTTTATGGTAGCCATATACTTGTGATGTGTAAGTAGCAAGACAGGTTCTACTGAGTAGTCACTGAACAGAGATTAAGTTGTGGAGTGTTTGCATGCCATGGACTTTGGGTAAGCCACTTCACTGATTTCCTCTATCACAAAGCATTGTGATTATGTCCATTAATATTCCATAAACAAAAAGTGACATTTTAAGGAGTATGTACCTTGCCTAAATACTAAGTCCCCTGCAACTGTAGCTGGATGTTTGAAAATATGTTTCCACTTTTTGTCTTTTTATCTCTCTAACTATATATATATCCCTCTTAATTTGTCTCTCAAAAAAAAAAAAAAAATATTAGCAGTGATATAACTAAGGAATGTCACGGTTGTTCCCCCTGGAACTGCCACTCATTCTGATTCTTGTTCTGGTCTTCAAACTACAGACAAAGCCTGTTTTGAATATTTGTTATGTAAAATTCAAGCCGTTTGGTTTGGTTTCTTGTGACACATAGGTCATATATGACTATTTAGTTCCCCCCTACCTGACCAGCTTAGTATTAGGTTAATTATATCATCAGACACTTAAAGGAGGTTTTTGAATCCTAAAATAAGTCAACACCATAGAAGCAAACGGAAAGTACATCACTGTCAGAAGCTTCAGAAATTATTTCACCCATGGACATTTCTCAAAGAAACATTGTAATCAACAGTTGTTAGACTTAAAGTAAGGGTTAGAGAATGAAATTGTCTGTTAGTGAAGAGGCCAAACAGCATAATGCACTTGTTCTTTCTGGCTTTGGAAATTATTTTACACTCAACAGCTTCTTTTCTTACTACTCATACTAGGTCGTATATAAACTACATATATCATTTTTCCAGTTGGGAAGTAAAAATAATGCTGTCATAGTGAACCTCATGACACAAATTTCTGAGCAGCTGTTCCAAGGAAGGAGGAAGACCTGGCTAGTCCTCTGGACGTCCTGCTGTAGGAAGGGTAGAAGATTGCTGGAGAGCTAGGTTCCCTGCTTCTGCTGCAAGGATAGGAGAGACAACAGAAGTTGATCTGTTTTTGGAATTGTACTGTGAAGCTTGTATGTTAGCCAAGGTAACCCAGTCAATGATTAATCATAACCCATGTTTGAAAACCACATATAAGTAGAACCATCAAACAGTCTTAGCAAGAAGTAATGAAACCAGATTCAAAGAATCATACTTAAATGAATTATGTCTCTGGACATGCTTTCCAGTTGCCACACCAGGACAGCATTGCTGACACTTCACTAAAAGAAATCTGTGAGAGTGACTGATTAGGAAATTGCAAAACTAATCTTTTAGTATCTTGCAGCTTACATTTTATACTGGAAGCAAAGAGAAACACCCTACGGACCTCCCCTAAGAATTTTATCATTTGCCCACAAGCATGGAGTCTCCAGAATGTACAGTCTATTCAGTGACTTAAAAAAAGCTAAAGAAGTGCAAAGTTTTGAAACAGATGGAGTGATTTAGCACCTAAAGGAACCCATACAAGGAGTTTTGTAATTATATCGACTTTAAAGTAAATTATTTTACAGATGACGTATTCAGATTCCAAGGTCTAAAAACCTTGCAATCCTGAACCATTCATAGTCTAAAGCTAAGAGTTCCAAATTTGAAAGAAAAGGATTTTGGCCATCATCAAGCTGAGGTATTTTAATAACCTAAGGGTAGCTAATTAAAACCCATTCAGAAATCCTAACTTTCTTTAAGAAAATGAATGCCAGCTGTTTTCTGAGGAGGGCAAAGGCCATTTTGCCAACAAGCAGTGAGGTCTGGGAGCTGAGAAGGATCCTTGGGCTGGCAGAGCAAGGGCCCTTACCAGCCAGAGCCTGGTCCCACCACCCCCAGTGAAGGAACAGGGTAAACTTGGGAGGGGGGAGAGAGGGATGCAGCCAGGGACAGTCTTGAGCGCAGGGCATCAGGATCCTATGTGGGGCTAGGTCAAGGTAGGGCTGGGAAGGAAGCTTACAGGTCAAGGTCAGGATCAGACCCAATGAGGGTGACCAGAGTCAGACAGAACCCCAGGATGGCTGGGCAGGTCCATGGTGACAGGGCTGGGCTGAGGTCAGTAATCCAAGAAAACTCTTTTTTAGACAAGACAAATCTAGAACTATTATGTGTTGTGGAAAGCATTCTCCCCCCTTCCCATCACCTCTCCTGATTCAGACAAGACCCATTTCCTTTTCCTATCAGTGAATAAAATTTAACTCAAGAGGGTAGGCTGAAGTGGAGATCGGAAAACCTTGTGGTCAGACTTGGTTGTTGTCTGTGCTTGCTATAGTGGATACAGGGATGGAGACAATGCTCTGCAGTAACAAAGGCTACTTTATCCAATGGAAGGGTGTGTTTGCTATGCAAGGGTCTTCTGGATTTGTCTTACCCTCTCATTACTTTGACCATTTGACTTATTAACATGCCCAGAGCATACAATTTGTGCGTCAAAGAAGGGATATAGATTGGGTATATGTTTTAGTCCATAAGCTGTAACATGAGCTCTTACTAATGGCAATTTGCAGTTGGTGGATTATGAATACCACTGCTAGGATGGATTTAAACTGGCTGCAACTCTTGAAGGAGCACTGGAATTTTCCTTCCTGCAAATATCGGTAATTTGCTAAGAAGTACCCTGCTTGCTAGCCGGTCACACATGGGACAGATTGGGAGTTGGCAGTCATTCTCCTGGGTAGTCATTGATGTGCAGAAAGCATTTAACAGGTGTGAGGAGAAAAAGCCTCATGACAGGGTCTGCTGTTCATATTTTTCTTTCCCTTCTTTTGAAAATCAAACTTCAACCTAATGAGTGTACTGGTGATTTGGTAAAAAAATAGCACTGTTTTCCTGAGGATAATCTCTTGCAGGCAGTCCTGTCTTTGCAGGCTTTCAGTTGTCTTTATGCTCCAGAAAATAGGTGTTTTTAGACAAGCAAGACTGGTGTCATAATAGGACGTATCTTATTTTTAAAGGCAACAAGCTGTTATCTCAACTGTATAAAAGGCTGTGACAAGTCTTTGGGTTCAGCTTTATAAGCAGGGAAATGTCAAAATTTACAGCTTATGGGGCAGTACTGGAAAGTCAAACTTCCTACCCTGGCTTTAATACAGCTAAATTCATGAGCATTTAGCATATCTTAGTTCTGTGCAAGGCTCAGCTTGCTTCCCTCCTTCTGACATCTCAGGCCGCTGAAATAATTTGCATTTTGAGGCTACAGTAAACTTTCCATAACTGCCATAATTACTCATGGCTGCTGCCTTCCCAACTCTGTGAATTCACTGTTGAGCATTTGTAATACCAAACATCCAAACTTATTCATATTTCCATCCTAATTTTCACCCAGCCAAAATACCAGACCCTAATTCAACTAAATTTGTCTGTATGCTCCATTAAACTTGTGCTTGCCCTTGCTTTAGCATAAGTTCACTGACCTTCAGCTCCTGTAGTCACAAAACTGCTGCCACCAGAGGATATTGGAAATGAAGAATTTAAGGGTTAGGTAGCCTGGGAAGAAAGATTTCCACTGTAACTCTGTAATCCAGGGTTAGGCTTCCAGCTTTGAGTGGAAAGGCAAGTTAAGCTGTGATCTATAAATATGTAATGTGAAGATATATTGAATGTTCATACACAATTTGGACAAAAAATAATTTCAAACCTTGTTTTTGATGCATTCCAACAGCGTTACTTATTCTGTGATACAAAACACCAATCTCCAAAATAGAAGCTTTATTTCTGAATGTTTTCTCAGTACAGTATCCAATTCTGGTACTTGCACATGCGGAAGACCCATAGAAAGGATCACTGAAAAGAATCCAGGAAAGAGAGGGAAATTATTCTGGAAAATATATTCAGGTTGGCAGAGAGACAGTTGAGGGGCAATTTTGATTACCTGGGATAGGTATTCAAACTACAGGAAGACATCTGATAGCAGAGGGTGAAGAAAAAATTTCAATCAATCACAAGGAATAACCAGACCCAGCAATGGAGAGTTGTAGCTACACAAAGTCAACCTTGAAACAAGAAGCAGTTTTCTGGGAGTAACTGTAAATTAAAAGTTTATTGGACAAGGTTTCAGACTTGCAATCATTCATGCCTTTAAAACAAGAGATATTTTTTTATATATTGTTCATGTCAGGTAATGAGGGAAATGTTTTGTCACCGATTTGAACGCATTCTTGTGGTGAGGAAAAGAAGTACTGTCTTGTCTGGACATGGTAATCCTTTCTGGCCTTAGAAACCATGAATGCATTTCATTCCCCCCTCGATGAGCCATGGCATTGGCTGGTGGGGTGGGGGGCAGCTCAGAGAAGCCCAGAATTGCCTGCTTTTCCCTCAGCACAATTATCAGTGTTATGAGCATTTTAAGATGGCTTTGGCTAGCCTTTCTGCTTTCTCTTCCAGAGAGGACAAGAAAGTTTTTCTCTCCCACATTTTTCATAATGAGAAAGGCATTCTGCTGTTAGTGTTGATTTTTGATTTCCACGTTCTCTGAAGCAAAGAGCATGTGTCAGATGGGAATAGTTCCATGCTACTTGCAACACTGATCTGTTCTGTGTGGATGGCACAGAAATTTTAGTTACATTAAATAATCACAAGTCTTAGAAATTAAAGTCAGGGAGTTCAGTACTGGGGCATCTGGGTAAAATGACCTCTGAAATCCCCCATCACTTAGTGCTACTTTCTAAGTGACTATGATGAAAGAGACTTTTCTGGCCTTGGTGTGTGAAAAAATGAGTCTTTTCTTGTTTCAATCTAAAGGTGCACTTTGTTTAATTTGCATTTTAAAGGCTTACTTGTTGATTATATCATGCTTTTGAAGCCGCATGGAAAATGGAGTTTGTAAGAGTGAGCAACCGACTGGCAATGTGATATCATTCTGCCACTTGCACATCACTTAAAGGGTTCAGAGCTTCAAAATCACTTTAAGATGTGAAGTTTTAAAAATTGATTTTGTCATGTTTTAAACTAAAGAGAAGACAAACACTGCTTTTTAACAAGCACCTTCAATGTGCTCGAAGATGGGTTTATCTGTATTGTGTCTCATGACTTGCACACAACAGAGTTATGCAGAAGGATGAGGTGGGCAGGGGGAAGGCAAGACAAAAAGCTTATAGCAGTTAAGGTAGGGCAGGATGAGAGCTGGATTAGAGTTTTAGCAACTGTGGCTGCAGAGATAATAAAGGAATTCATCTTTCCTTGAAACACAGGTGAAGAAACTGGAAAACCAAAACAGTTGGGAAAAGTGATGGAAAAGGAGTAGTTTATATGAGAAAGTATAGCCATTTTTTTTTCCTGGATAAATGTGGCAAAATTATCAATTACAGTGTGTCAGCATTGGAATAACTTAAAATCTGTATTTAAAGCAGACTTAAGTAGCAAAAAAAGATTATTTTCTTTTTATAAATAAATACTTATACCACATCAGAAGTCATACTTAAAAGTAAATTCTGGGATTATTCTTTTTTTTTTCATAAGACAACATATTTGGTCAAAATTTTCATACTGTTTTATTGTGCTTCTCCTGAGACACGTTACTGCCTTTTGTTTGGATTCCAGTAGTTCTCTGAGACTCCAAATAAAATGAGGTCTTCCTTGCCTTAAGTGCTATACAAATACAGTAGGAGACACTCCAGATCCAAAGAAATGATATTGAAGAAGCTGTAGATCTTAAAAAAAAAAAAAAAAAAATGTGGACAGTTTTTTTCTGCTAAAATAAAAATAAAGAGGTTTTTTAAAAAATTTCCTTAGTAGATGAATAAAAAAAGATGCATTGATCCTTTTTGTACTAAAGATCATCACATCTATCATCCTTCTCTTCCCTTCACCTAGAGCCCCAAATCAATGAAAAGGTCAGTTAACCACCTTAGTAAATTAAAGAAAGACCCCCAGTCATATTTCCTGCAGATCAAGTCCTTCTAAAACCTCAAAGATGCTAAAGGATCCTCTGAGAGACTTGAATATTCCATATTTTAACTGGCCTGCACATTCATTCTCACAGACTCTGTAATAGTATGATAGTTTGTGCTTGTAAACATTCCTGCATTTTGTCTGAAGAACTAAATGGAAAGGTGTAGACTTTCCAGACAGATACACACTAACTGAATCCCCAGGTCTCCATCTAGATTTTTACATCTCCTTTAGCTTGCACTTCTCCACTCAAGTTCTCTGTAAATTACTCAGATGAACAGTAAGTCATCAATCCAAGGAGAGGTAGAGGAGTGTAGGAAGGTACAGAAGGTATGCTTGTGCAGAATGTATGAATGTGCAGGAAGCAGAGAAACATGCAAGCATTTCTGTGAGGATAAGGATTTTGTTTTTACTCAGTCCCCTTCTTTGAGACTTTGCCTTATTAGCAGGCTCCCCTCTCCATCAGAAGTCATATCTGACAGTCTTCTCTACAATCTGAAAGACACAGGAAGCTATGTAAAAACAAAACAGCCTCCATGAAGCCTTGAAACTCTTTCTGACAGCTTCCTACAGCTTGGATTATCTGGCCCCCTGAGGCCATGTCCAAAGAAGATTACAAGTCTAGCTTGTAATATTTGACAAAAGTATTGCTTTTCATGCAGGAAGTGTCTCAGCAGATTTCTGGGTCTGATGTATAAGATGAAGCAGCTATAGACCAGCAGGGGTGTATGCTTTGTTCCTGACAGCTGCAATCCTCTAGGTTGGTATGTCTCTTTGATACAACTCATTATCCATCTAGTTAGAGAGTCTGGAAGGTTTGTGTATAAAAGAACTGGGTAGTGCCCCAAGGATTAATCTTTCAGGGTATAATGAAATCATGGGGCACGGTAGGAAAGTGGTACTGGGAAGCTGGGATCTCTTTGTTATGTGGGAAGGACTCAGTGTGGCAGGAAGTAGAAGAGATGAACTATGGCCACAGATTTCCCATGATCATTAAAAATCCTCTGCTTTTCACCACAGGTAGGAAAATTAATCATAATATTCTGGCCAAATTCCAGTTTCAGTAACTGCAATGAATTCTGTTTTAATTCCTTTTGCAGTATCAGATGATTCATTAGTCTTTTTCACTCCTGTAGTAATGATGGAGAGACAGGTAATATTTTTATAACAGCAAAATTGTCCTACATTACCCTTCTGTGTTTCAGTCCTTATCTCGTAAGGTGGGCTTTGGACAGTCACT
>NW_008825100.1:5513028-5522083 GCF_000699105.1 Pygoscelis adeliae
AGAGTGTCCTCCTGTGACCTCTAATATGAGCTGGATAGGATCTAATGATCACATGTGGAAAATACTTCCTTGCAAGGATAATGTCCCAGACAAAGCACATTTTCATGTGGGATTTAAGGCTTAAGTGAAGATAATGCAATGAAATCTAGGATATTTATAATCTGTTAACCATTTTAGATCATTTTATTGTATAAAATATTGGGCTGTTTCCCTTTGATATAAATTGGGATAACTCTGTTGAAGTGGATGTTGAGTTTTCACTGTGTGAGAAGTAGGCCTTGACTGTACATTCTTCACACAGAGGAGTAATATAGGGTGGTATCTAGTTAAATCTATGGAGATGGTCTGGGGGACCTTGACTGAATCAGTATAATTTGATCCAGGCTATTATGTAATGTCTTATTGACAAAATTTTCTATCTTTACATGGTTAGATTTGTGTTTTAGGTTCCCAGTGCCACATGCAATGAGCTATCCTGTATATCTGACAAAATATGGCACGTTGATTATGCTCTGCAAGATACATCTATTCTTCCCTCTCCTTTTGATGAGTTTTGCTGGGATTATCCCTTTGAGATATCATTCCCTGCACCTGAGTTTCTGTTCATGTCATCTAGTCCAGTTTTGAAATTCACACACTTTTTTCTTTTACGGGGGTATGAATCTGGCAATGTAAAGAGTGACAGATGAAAATATCCATAAGTTAATTTTCCTTCTGTTCTGAATACAACACAGCAATCCTATGCAAATGGAGAAAATCTGTGCAGTAGAGGCCTAGTATTTGCTACTTCTTAAAAATGTGTTCATATAACATCTTAATAGTCTTTAAAGTTAATCTTAAAAGACAAAAGATGTATCTACTCTTCCAAACCCCTGCTTACAAAAGGATGTCCAGATCAGAGCTGAGTGTTGTCCCCAGTTCCCAAGCCCCTACTGCCTACCTCTTATTGTCTCTAAACAATACATTATACCTCTTTAAAATCTCAAAGCTTTTCTCATTCTGACCTTTTTTTATTCCCACCCTTCATTTTCACAATAACATGTAATGAAAAATTCACTTTTTAATTAAAAATGAAACAAAAAGAAGGAAAAATAGCACTGTGGTAGTGGAAGATTAGCTTTTCCCTTTTCATTTAATTGATAATCCTGAAGGTACTGAATTAAATCAATAGCAATTCAGTTAGTTACTTTACATTTTCTAGAGCTATTCTGATTTACACCAGAATACAATCCTGAATAATTTATAACACATGTATTTTAACAGCATAAACAAAGATATACTAAGCAGTATATTTAACAAGAAATATGAAAGAGATTTTTGCAGATCCTACACTATAGCCTCCACAGAATTGTTTCAAAGCACCTAAAGTTCCGCATTATGTGATTTTTTTTTGATCTATTTTATGTATGGGAGCCTGGCAATAAGTTAATAGGAAGGGATTATTGTATTTTATACAACATAATGTAAACATACTAAACAGTGAACAGCTGAAGTGAAATGAAGCGTTCCACCCCCTTACCTCTTGCTCTGACTCGACTGCAGTATGAGCCACAATGATCAGTGGTATATAATGCTGCAGTCATGATTGGCTAAACTGATAGAAAGTGCAATTTTCCACAAATAAGTGTGCGAAACACATTCAACATCACCAACGATATTATTTGTTGGCTTGCATTCTCTTGTGCTTTATGATGATTTTCATTAATTTCTCTTGTACTTCTGTATTCTTCACGTGCTCCTCAGAAGTAATGGACCCAATGTTATTATTTCTTACACTCGTGTAAGTCATCTGATTTTCCACAGAATTTCTCCTCCATACCTGGGAAATACATTCCTGTACCTGGCCTTTTGTGTGTCTTTTTAAACAAAACTGGATTTGGCTGCAGTCAGGATCAGGATGCTGAGTAAAGTAAGCTATCCCACGAGTCCTGTTTCCCATCTGGTATTGCCTATAGCTTTGCATATTTTTGCAAGACCATTCAGGTTGCAGGCTTTCCTTGCACTGCTGGGAACGAAAGCATTTGTATGCCTTTAGGTAGAAGTCTGATGGAATACACAGGGAGGAGGGGTTACTCGTGTCAGCAGAAGTATCCAGGACTACTTCTGAGGGCTTGAATTTTCAGTGGCATTTGCTGATTTAACCAGCAAATATACAGGTTGAAAATTCCAGTTTAGTTTCTTTAGTCAGTAAGTGGAAAGAACTGCATGCTTCCTCTCTGTTTATAGAACGCATGCAATTTGTTGTTTTATGAATTGATCAGGGTTTTTTGCCTCTTGCCAAGAGGGGAAAAGCTAGTATATCCTTGGGGTAGGGAACAGCAACCAGCGATTCTCATGGGTATAACAATTTCTCCTCCTTCCAGAATTCATCCGTCTCTTTTTGTCTCTTTCGGCAGCATGGCACAATCTAATTTCAGCTTCCTCTACAAAACAATTTGCTGTTCCATTATTCTCTTACTTACAGCAGATATATAACTCCATTCACATACAGCATGTGAGAGATTTCTAAATGATATTGTCATTGTCTCTGTTATTATTGGAACAATTTGGGGGATGTCAGAAAACTGTCAAATCTTATGGAATCAAACTGTTCCCAATAAATATGGAGCAGAACCTGCTTATGAATGATTAAACACAGTTCATCAGCAACGCTAGCCAAGGAAAAGAAATAGTGTCAGATCTCCTTGCTGTCTCAGCCATTCATGATTGTATGAAAAAGATATTTACTTCCAGCAAGTAGGAGGAAGACACTTCTGCCAATGGGAGCGTCCTCTACTGTCTCTTGGAAATGTAGTGCTTTATCCACCAAATTGTACTGGGATTTGTGAAAAATATGTAGGCGATTGTAGACAAGCCAACCAAGTACAACTGGGTACATATCAAGTCATTCTGGCACCCATGATATGTCCAATTATTTTACTTGAAGCTCTCCTCCTTACCTGTCACAAACTTTTATGAAGTTTTTCTAGGTGGCAGCAGCTGCTGGCATTGGCCCTCCTGTGTTTGCTTCCAGTTTGTACTTCCTTCTAAGAACAAAAAATAATGTGTCCTCCTCTCACGCCCATCCCTACAAAATTAACAACGATATGTGTAGATGTGTGTATGTATGCATGTGTGTATTTATGGAGCCACAGAGTATGGACAGACCACACATAAATTTTGCATACTAAATACAAATATGTCAAAAAGGGACATATTTATTGGCAGAACAAATTTTCATGTGTTAACATTTGCATGCATTTGTTGAAAAGAACCACCTTTCACATAATGCTTCCTTTATTGATGCTTTCTTGGTATTTGGCTGGGAAATAAAAACAAACAAAACAACCCCCAAAACCACCACAACCAGTTACTTGTGTTGAATGGCACCGAATTTGTCCTGAATAATTAAATGTGACTTATTCTTCCCTCTGAAACCCAGGTGCGTCATAGGACTAGAAAGGCAGTGCCTTGCTGGCCACTAGAAGGTACTACTTTCACTGTGACCTTCTTAGTTTAAGGAGAGGTTTTGTAACTGGCTACTCATTTGGAGGTTCCTTATTCCACCTTACACACAGACTTATTCAGCTGAGTCAATTTAGGAGGCCAGGCTCACTCTGCAGGTGTTGGAGAAAAAGAGAGGACTGTTCAAAGCATACAACAAAGTTCCCACTCTGAATCATTCTCTGAACTGACTCTCTGACTGACTGAGTCACTCCTAATTTGAGTGGCTTGTATTCAATATGTTCTGTAGGTGATTTATTGAAAATGTGAGACATTTTCTAAAAGTGTGTGCATCTCTAGTTTCTCCTATGCATATTAGATATGAAGGTTTTAGTTATCCCTGGCATAGACTCATGTCACCAAAGGCAAAAATTGACCCAAATCCACTTTTAATGGAAAAGAAGACTCCTGTTCAGTGTAAATTGCTCTAGACCTATAAATTTTGTGAGTGATCTGATGGCCGGCTGGAACCTGAAATTATACTGATATCAAGGTGTTAGGCATTTAAGTCCTTCTCTCTCAGATTTAAGCCCACATTCTCATTAGGAGTTGAACAATTAATGATAATCATAACAATAAAAAGGAGTATTATGTATGTATATAACTCAAAGCCATTGAAGTATACATAGCTACTTTTATCCATTGGCCCATTATGAATGTGCCTAATCTTTATGAAATTCCTAGGAAGAGGATGAAAAAACAGGAAAAAGTTGTGTTTGTTTGCAAGCAAATATAAAAATAAAGAACAACAAGATCTGAAAAAAATATCCCAGGTTACAAAAGTTACTCATAAAGAAGTACACACTGAAATTATAGTGAACAGTGTCACATGAGTCGCGTTGCAGGAAACAGAATCCAGTCAGAGTCAGTGCACTTATTTTTGTATTTGTACATACTTGAAAATATGTCTATAACATCCTTTGAATACACCAAGGATTGTCAACTTAATCTTTTAACCAACTGACACCAAGTGTAGACAGCAGTTATTTTAGCTGCTACCAGACCATTTTCCTTTTTCTTTAATAAGGAAATCCTAAACAAATGTCATGGTCAGATGTCAGTTGCCTGATCTCCATAGCCAGCCTTTTGTATTTCTCCACTTTCTCATTGGCTTCCTCTCTGTACATTATGGTTGTACTTGTTATGTCTGTAAAAAGAGAATTGTTTTCATTAACAAATATAAGGTCAGATTTATTTAATTCATTTTCTATTGCTGTCAAAGGGAAGATGTATCCTGTACATCTTAATTTCCTTACTATATCAGATGTAAATTACATTCTTTTTACTATGTTGAGCATTGAAATCCTGGTTTACAGCTATCATCCTGCATGGGGGACCAAGTCTGATTGACAGTATTGGTAGTTCATTCTTACCTTTCTTTCTGTGCCGCAGGAGCAACCTACCAGGACATTTGTTCTCAGTTTGCAATAGTCAGAAAATTTTGCCTGGTATGCTAACATGGCTCATTATCTTCTCACTTACTGGCATCATGGAAACCTTTTCCACTCATGTAGATTATGTTGTTCACCAGAAAATATAACAAGTCCTTGATTAGAATAGCATCCATTATCCTTGAAAAAAGCATTGACTTATAGCTGGAGGAGACATATTTGGAGATTCTGTAGTCTTTGTTCATACCACAAAACAGTACTATTCTTGGTCTTTTTTTTAGATAGGGTGGTGCTGTATATTTGCTTAACCGGTACTGAAAAGATAAAATTGACTAGCTGCCACTTCCAAAACACCACCACCACCTTCAAGACACAATTAGTTACTTTGAAGTTTCAAACATCTGCAGTTTTATAATCCTGGAGTTTTAATGTCAATGTTTGCAGGAATCAATTACTAGCCCTGCTTTAAGTTTTTCAAACATAGGGACTAATTTCACATTAAAATATATGAAAGATGTGGAATCATCTTCTTGTACTAATCTTGGTTTCAAGTGTTGGGTGTGCGTTGTTATTAATTATCAATCATCATCCCCATTGACGTGGGGGGCGTGTCTAAATTCTCAATTCAAGTTTGGAAATGGAGAGGAAATGTTGGGTTGCAAAATATAAGATAAAATTTAAATGATGTCTATGCTTTTCTCAAAGAGTGCTATGTCTATGGACCAGTCAAGGTGGAAAGACTGCTTGTGAATTTCTTAACAGCACTTCACTTAGCACGTACTGATGTGCATTTGATTTAAAGGAATTGGATCTGTGGACAATTACATGAAACAAGATGCTTCAGAGAAAGTGCAGAAGCATCTGTATACAAATATATAACTATGTTTTCTATTGATAACAAGGAGTTTTTATATTTGATAAAACTGCAAAAAAACCCAACCAAAACAACCCAGAGTTACCATCCAGTTTCTAGGAAAAAATACACATCAATTCTAGGCTCTGTCTGCAGTGTAATGTCAAAATTGGGAGCCATCAGAAGCACAGCATAATCTTCCATCTGCCTATCTCTTCCACGGAGAGTGACCTTTCAGGCTTACGGCTAAATGGAAGTGTGCAAACTTTGTAATGTCTATAATATCTGCATCTGTATCTTCTCAGATCCTTGTGATTTCAGGTTGTCCACACAGTGTCTGACTTCATTTCTGTTGTGTCACATTTTGTGGGACACAGCCATTGATATCCTTCAAGCACAGGTCTGCTCTATTCTTGTAGAAGGGGAAAATTGGAGAATAAGAGATGCCTACCTTAAACAATAAGGAAGGATGTGTGGAAGTAGGGAAAAGAAATGGGAGTAGATGAAGGATGTTGATACAACTGTGAATCTGGCTTTGAAGAGAGTTAGAACATGGTAAGAAGATGCATGGGTGTCATACAATGAAAGAAAGTGATGAAAGAAGAAAGTGAATTGCTTGAAATATAGGGAATCTGCAGTTTGACTTGATGAGTTGCACATTTAAGACTTTCAGAAAAGCATCAAGCATTTTGCTTTCTTTAAAAATTGATGTGCCTTGCTTCAACTTACTAGTCAGACTTACAAAATCTGCCAGTCCCTGGTCTAAGGTAATAAGCAGTGATTTAACCAAAAACAGAATCTTTAATCAAAACCAAGGGGACAAGGCTTCCATGTTTGGGTAAGTACCTTTCTTCCATGTTCAAGGTTATCCAAGGAGGGAAGCAGGCCTGGTGTCAGGTCAGCCTTGGACAAAGAAGGGAAGTTTGGGAAAATTATCCTGTTGTCTCACCTGGAGCTCAGGAGGATGATTCTCAGGAGGACTCTGGGCCTTAGTCCTTTCCCTGCAAGATCTCTTGAAAGAGGCTTATTAAATTCAGAGACCACTTCTGGATTAAATCTGAAAGTTCCTGAATTAAAAATGATTGCAGGGTATTAGCGGTATCCTGGGGAAGTATCACTTTATATACACACAGTTTTAGTACTCCAACTGATGCATTATAGCCGTTGTTAGATTGCTGTGACAATATAATCTAAGGCAATCCTTTAAAGGCGTACCTTTAATGGTAATTATACTGGAGGCCTAGGTGATTCCACTCCTTGGAATGGAATCTCTGAATTTCTCTGAATTTCTGTGTATTGGAAGGACACTTAGGCTTTTGGTGCTGTCTGATGCAATCAATGCTCTAATATCTATGAAGAAGAATGCTCTTCTTTTTTCTTTTTTTTCCTTTTGGGCTGTCAGTAATACAAGTCCTTCTTTACACCTTCTAGGGTTTGGTAAATTGCAGTTCTGGGCTCATGCTGCTAATGAGTTACTATTCCACATTTGAACTTCCTTTTTAAATGTAAAAAAGCAGAAAAATTATTAATACTAGCTAGATATGCAGGGCTCAAAATAAATTATGAAATCAAAACATGAATAAAAATGTGTATCTATGTATTTTTTTCCTTTTCCCAATGTGCACATGGAAAACCCGCTCCAAGTCCCAACAATTCCATGATGATTAGATGTTGTAGATTGTGTTCACAGTTTCTGGCTTTAGCAGGGTCTTTATCACTGGAGGGAATGGGGAGTAAGGTGGTGTTTGTATTCTTTTAACTTAAGCCCATCTTGGCTTTGCTTATGACTATAACAGTGAAATTTATCCTATTAAGTTTGTGACTTAAAAGCTAATTTTTACATGTCTAAAAACTTATCCCACAGATGGGCCATTAAATAGGCCTTAGAGGGCTTTTTAGCCTTTCTTCAACTAAGCTGGTGACCTATTGGTGAAAGATGCTCTTTCTCATTACTGAAAAGACTGAGCCAGTCTCAACCTATCCTGCTCTGGAGGGCTGAAAGTTAGCATGCAGCTGTATGAGCAGTCCCTTCTGATTCTGTGATTTGGAATGACTAGTAGTTAAGTCAGGAAAGGACCTCAGAAAATCACCTATTTCAGCCCTCTGTGTGGGATAAATATTCATCGTGTGAACCAAGGAAGAGTAGTATGTGCAAGATAATCCTGAGGATTCTTGGTTTTAATGATACTACAATTTGCTTCCAAGCTGGATAGGGCCTTTATTTCCTCTTTGGCTTCCCCCCCCCCCCTTTTTTTTTTTTCTTTAAGGCCTGAGGAGCTTACCAGCTTTACCAGAGCAGGAGTTTCTTAACTGCTTTATCATGATAGTCACAGAGCCATATCTACTGGGCTTTTTCAGAATAGTTGTGCTATGGAGAGGACAAATTATGGCTCATCATTTTTGATAGACTGGAGGAATCTATTGCACAGGTAAACAGAGGTAAGAAACTTTCAGGGTCAGAGATCCACACAGCTTTTCTGCAAGAATTGCTTAAATTTCTCTTCTTCTATCTAATACAATCTTAGAAACTGAAAAGAAATAGGCAGCATGGCTTGATGTACCATATCACAACCTAAACAACTCCTCTTTGGCAAGAAAATATTAGATTTTCATAATACAGTAATTTATGATTAACTGTGACATAGAAAAGATAGTAATACTGTCAATCAATTCTAATTCAAGGCTAGGCTTCTGCTGGATTTTAGAACAACTGTGCCAGGTATCAGTGATGGTAGCATAGCTTTCTAACATAAACAAAAATTCATAGAATCATAGAATCAGAATAGTTTGGGTTGGAAGGGACCTCTAAAGGTCATCTAGTCCAAACCCCCTGCAATGAGCAGGGACATCTTCAACTAGATCAGGTTGCTCAGAGCCCCGTCCAACCTGACCTGGAATGTTTCCAGGGGTGGGGCATCCACCACCTCTCTGGGCAACCTGTGCCAATGTTTCACTGCCCTCAGCATAAAAAATTTCTTCCTTAGATCTAATCTGAATCTACCCTCTTTTAGTTTGAAGCCATTCCCCCTTGTCCTGTTGCAACAGGCCCTGCTAAAAAATTTGTCCCCATCTTTCTTATAAGCCTCCTTTAAGTACTGAGAGGCTGCAAGAAGGTGTCCCCAAAGCCTTCTCTTCTCTAGGCTGAACAACCCCAACTCTCTCAGCCTTCCTTCATAGGAGAGGAGTTCCATCCCCCGATCATTTTTGTGGCCCTCTTCTGTTTTAGCCATGGGCCTGGGTAATTCATGGCTCGTTTTCTCCCAGAAGCTGCTTCTGACTTGGAGAGGTCAGGAGAATCATTTGATGGCTGCAGATGCGGGGCTGTGAT
>NW_008825100.1:5524817-5557210 GCF_000699105.1 Pygoscelis adeliae
AAGAGAGTCACCTACTACTATGACCTGTCGCCTTTTCTTAGTGGTGCCGGTTGTTATACGGAGGGCAGATCGGGCTGTATTACTCAGCTCCAGCGCTTCTCCTGGTGTGACAGGACTTTCCTCTTCAGCCTGCAGAGCGGTGAAGCGGTCCTGCAAGGGCACCTCAGGCTTCGGGGGAAGTCTCTTCCTTCTGCTGGTCCTTGTCTTTGCAACCATCCATTCTTCTGCATTATTGGCCCCCCCTGCTTCCTTCTGTGTGAGCCAGTGGGAGAACTATTCGCTGTTTGGCCACGGGCTGCGGGTCCACTGCAGACTGTGCTTGGAACCAGCAATCTAGTTCCTTCTCTGCCTCCCTGATCTTACGCAGCCTTCTCACCGCTTCCTGCAGCTCATCCACCTGCTGCAGGAGGTCCTCCACCTGGGCACACCTTTTGCCTGTCCCTGCCCCAGGATAGAGATCTAGGCACTTGCTGCAGTCTGAGGTCTGCACTGCAGCCTCTGCCTTCAGGAGTTCTGTCTGGGTGGAGGCATCGGCCACTGCTGGGGTAGATGGTGCAGACCTCCCAGCCGGAGTCGCAGCCTTTGTTCTCAGACGAGTGCCCGCCATTCTGCCTTGAGGGTTGGGTAGGATAAGTGCCCTTGACCTTTGCCAAAAACTGTTTAAAAAGATGTTTAAAATTGTTTAAAAAGATGTAGTTTTTCACCAGTTGTCAACTGCCTTGTAGTGAAAATGTACAGCTATATCAGAACATACATTCAAGCCTTCTGTTTCAAACCTGGCAGTCAATTTCTTTTGCCCTTGAAAATCTTTCTAGCATATATATATATCTGTTGATCTTGAGGCTTGTCTGCATGTCACAGAAAATTTGTATTTGCACTGGAGTAGTTAATTTCTGGTTAGTTTTGAAAATTAATTGAGACAAAGAAAATTTAAGAAACCTTACTGAATTGTAGAAGGATTCTAGCAAGGGTTAATGTTGTTTAGTGAGTAGCAATTTAATCAGAATGTAATATTCCACTCTAAAAATGTCTTTATGGGGGTTTAATTTGCGTGAATACCTTTCTGCAGAGACAATCTCTTAAACATATATACGGCTCATAGCACCCATGATATCTGAGCACTGTACAATTCCTCTGTGATACGTTGAAGTGCTATCATTATAATTTTCAGACATGGTAACAAGGCACAGAGGATCCTATTTACAAAGATACTGGTGCATTCAGTGAGGACAATAGGGTGTCGTTATAACTCTTTCCAAAACAGTATTTTCTGTCTAACTCTTTCAAATGTTTGTCCCGCCCCCACTCACTCCCGACTCACATGCTTTTCCCGGAACCTGTCTTCACTTTCAGTATGATTATATGTAAACCTGACACTGAGATTTCTCTACACTCTCCCTGTCAAATGCAAATCTGAACCTGCTCTTAAGACCAAGATGGCCCACTGTTCAAAGTGTAAAAGAGTAGAGTCTGTGTTCTGAGGCTATCTCAGCCCATGCTCTGGAGGTAACTGGAAGCCCAGAGACTTTTAGTGACATAATATGGATAAAGGATTTGTTCAAGCCATCTAAATGATCCAACATGGAGATAACTATATATACACTATGGTTATGTCCACCACCAAATATCCTGACATCAGCTCTTTTAAGTCCTAATTTGGACATATTGAGTTAGCTGGGGTCTATGTTAACCTCACCTGTGGCATCTTAACCACAATTTTGGATATAAAGAACTAATTACTGACTTCATGACTACATCCAGTCTTTACCTCATTGTACTCAAGTCATGCAAGAAGTATGCATTTCAAAGATTTTATTTAACCTGCTGTAGGTTTTCCTGTCATCAGGCTAGGACTCTGTCCACTGAAACACCTTTCTACTTGAGAACCGGACTGTTCTTCTACTAGATAATTGAAGATATTTTGGGTATTGAGGCAATAATAAAAGCTAAGAAGAAAGCAATGAAAACAGATACTCTACAAATTATTTTTTTCCTTTTAACACCCCCTTATTCTCAAAGCTGCTCATGGTTCAGTGCACAGAACTATTTTTACAGAAAAAGTCTATAATCACTAACCAAAAAATATGTATATGTAAGTGGTTTTATTTTTCCTGAAAACTATGGATGTGGCAATTACAACAGATGAATTGAAGTTGGGTTTACTGTTTACTCTCTTTACATGAAACTGACAATTGTGGGTCATAATTTTCTTTTGGGAAAAAAAAAAAAAAAGAATGGTTGCTATTGGGCTTCAGGAACAAACAGGAAATCCCTTATGTAAAGGATTCACAACTGAAGAGGTACATAAACTTCATGACATTGGAAGCTAGAGTTTATTTGGGTTTGTTGCATCTTTCCGAGTAGTTTTTTTCCACATCAGGGAAGACCAGGCTCTGCTTTGTTTTGAGGGCTTGGCTGTTCCACCTCCCCATCTCAAAGGCAGAAAGCTGAACTGCCTGTTAGCAGCCCAGTTGACAACACAGGCCATCAGATAGAACTATAAAAGGTAAAAGATAATTAACAGGAGATGGTTTAGCAAAATTCATTTCAGACAAGTGTAAGCAGTGACATTTAAAACTGGTAGACATTAAGATAAAATCAACTGCATATATTAGCTATAGAATTAGTCATTAACATTTAAATGTAGCCAGGAGGCAGCAATGAGAAGATGTCCTGCTGGCAAGAGCCACAGGACATATATAATCCTCAAGAGTGAAAGCTGTTAATTGACAGGGAAGTAAGGCAGACTAAGGGGACTGGGAGGTGAAAATCATCCCCAGCTGATGCTCACATGCAGATCTACCAGACAGTCCTTTGCAATCATGTAAGATCTACTTTAGCTGTATGGCTAAGCTTTTATATAGGCTGTTGCATACTGCCATTTGGGCTGTTGGTGTCACCTAGATGGTGTGCAGGTGGGTAACGCTTCCTTTAGAAATTACAGAGCAAAACAAAAAGGAATACATATGTGCCTTCACATTCTGTGCTTTCATCTCCTTGTTTTTTCTTGTCCAGGCATCTTGTGGGCATATCCTCCTTATTTAATTCCCCACGCTACTGCTATTATAAAAAGGTCACGCCAGCTTCCACATTCCTACTCTACAAGAATCCTAATAGTTGCAAAAGGACTGCAGAACATTTTATGACATGGAGCATTCAGTTTTATACAAATTAGTTAATTTAAGAAAGAAATGAGCCACCAGATCCTCTTGACTTGATAGTATAGTTGTGTTTCTAGGCTGACAATTTACATCCCTCTGGTGTATCAAGGCTAGTATACGTTAAGAATGTGCATTACGATCTTCGAAGAAGAAACACTGTAATAGCAAATAGCACCTGTGGTAGAGACAAGGCCATGTGCCTAAAACAGTAAGGGGTCTACTTTTGGCAAACTTTTCTGAAGCATGAGACACACATTAATTCTATTTTCTGTCATGAGATGTTTGTCCAGATTAGAAGCTAGTGTCTGGGGCTTATTCTGATTTCAGTTAATTCAGAATTTAATTAGTTCGTTAAGTTTTTAGACAGAAGGATAATACAGCCATGAAATTAGACTGATGTGTAATTTTCTGATGATAAATTTATCACAGAATCTGAAGCCAAAAATTACTTTTTATGGCTTGCTAAAGCTGATGTGTACAACGATTGAATCATACTAAGAGAATAGAGCAATTGGAATAGAACAGGTGAAATGTAAATGAAGTGCTTCATTTAAAACACCTTGTTAATATTTGCTTTATAGATCTATAGAGAAAAATGACACACATCTGAAATAGCATTTCATTTTTACCTGATAGATCTTAACACATCTATCAGTGAATTCTCTCTCTTTTGTTTTTTCTTATCACACTTTCCATACCTATTAATTCTGAGGTTTACCAGATTAAGCCAGTGTGAACATTCATTTGATAACTGGTTATGAAAGTTAATATGGACACAGAGTAAGCTGGTTTGCAGATGTGCTTTTATGAATGACAGAATGAACCTAATTGTAGAATGGTAAACAGTGTTAAATGAGCCTCTGAGCAAAATCTGTCTTTGCTGGGAATGAAAGAGCGTCACCATTTGCCAGTACTAAAACTTATTAGTTTGGTCTTGAAAAGCATAAGTGATCATTCTTCAAATATTCTCAACTTCCTAGAATTAGGAGGTAGGGTTTTTTTTTTTCACTTGAGGCCCCAGTCTCTCTCTCTCTCTCTCTAAACTACCACACTGATATATATATATATATGTAGTGGATTTTAATTATTTTCCCTCACAACATAGAAGACTACTTATTGGCTAAAGGTCCCAGAATATACAGCGAAAATTGATTTGATTAGATCTTTCTTCAATGATTTTAATTGTAACTGGGCTGGGGTAGCTGGATATGTCATTCTGTTTCCCCTCCTACTCACTCTCAAATCCAGTGCATAGCAGAAACAAAAACCTGAAACATCTGCTGTTGTTATTCTTTTTTTTTTCTTGTGACAAGAATTTTTATATATTCCTTTTATATTCCTGAGTTGGAGCTAATAGGGCCCATTTGTTCTGCCTGCCAAGTGAGTCAGCAATATAACTGTGCATTTCTAAGTAAGGTCATAAAGAAAAAAAAAAACTACTGTGAGTCCTTTAAATATTTTGTGAAGCACTTGCTAATACAGATGATTTTTGACTGCTTTAAAATGTTTTTGATGCAATCAACATAAATTTGGCATTTATTTGAGCTATGTTTATAGAATACTCTTTTTCACAATGTTTGTCCAATTCAGCAGCTTAACATTATTGCTTACATTTTCAAACCAGTAAGGGATGTGCAAAGAGGTCAAGTGACTTGCCTGAGGTGAGAAAAAAAATGTATGGGATGACTGGGAGTAGACCTCAAGTCTGCTTACTCCTATTTCTGTATTTTTCCCTGAAGACCATTGTGGTGTGTATGAAATAGGTTGGAAAAATAAGGCTGTTTTCCTGCTAGTCTGATTTCTTGAGGTATGTGTAGTAAACCCTGAGTCTGTTAAAATTATAGCAGATAATATAAGGAAACTGTAATTAAATGATCAATATACACAGAAAGCTAGACTAATTATGGTATGTTTTCTGGAAATGGCTGAGCAGAGGAAAAGAATGCAAGATGTAGATAAGCATTTTTTTTTATAAAAAGGAGGCAGGTTTATTAGTTTAGAGAGCAGCATAAAATAAACACTGCAAAACTAATTCTTTATGAGCCACTTTTTCAGTATGCCTATAGCCATCTTCCAAGATGGTTTATAAAAAAGCTAAGGGCTAATTCAGTGCTGCCATAAGGATCTCTTGTGCTTAAGTGGGCTCCCACTGCAGAAATGACAGCAAATATACTCTAGAAAATGGATGCTTATGCACTTCAGCTGAGATAGGTGGTCAGGTCTCAACTGATGCAAATCATCACACTTCTGAGGACACCAATGGAGTTAGACCCATTTACAGTACCTGGTTGTTTGGCACATGGTGCACACTCTGTGGACTGTACAGGCAATGTCCCTTCTCATAAAATATACTGGTCATATAAAGATCTAGATCTTAAATTATAAATCAGCTCTTGGACCAGTAGGAAATGGATCATTGTGTATTTGTCACTCTAGACTGTAGTTTTAATCATGTGCTTTACACTACATCATGTCTGTTATCCTGACAAGGCCCACTTGTCACCTTTTTTGACATTGTTCAGAAGTTGGTGTGGTAGGTTAGAGATGCTAAGAGCAGCAAGCTCTTCAGAGTGACAGAAGAGGTCACATATGGATTGCACTGGCTTTCAGATACAAATGACTGCAGTGAATAAATGACATCTTGATAAAATGATGGGACTTGGGTGTGTCATTCCTGTAAGTAAAATCCATATTTAGAAAAATGTAAATTAAAGGTATTTCTGTTGTAAATATGCCAAACAATTTAGAAAATTCTCTTCTTTATTAGAATTAGAGGGTTTTGCCCTCATTTAAGACTCGTCTGTCAATGTTGATAACCTCACACATCCTTATGGGGTAGTTAATTGAGTCATCTAGAAACAGAGCTATATATTCTCAGATTCTCAGAAATTCTGCTCATCACCAAAATATTTGGTGGCTATACCTAACAAAAATAAAATCTCTATACTAACCTTTTAGAGGCATTATAATGTTGGATAAGAGGATTGATTGTGACAGTAATTTAAAAAGTTTTATGGCTTATGCTGGCACGCTGCAGTCCCATCAAAATAATAGTCCGATTGTTTTAGGTAGAGAGGAAGTCATTATCTAAATAGTTGAGACAAATAATTTCCTTCTTTCTGTTGCCTCTTACTAGCCAGCTGGCCTTACCATACAAAACAGAAAGCAAGCAAAAAAACTTACTTGTAGTACTGTACTTTCTTCCTTAGTCTGTTAGGGCAGATAAATGAATGATGTCTCAATCCTGAGCTACATCACATTGCAGATACTTTCAGGCTTGGAGTATGTCAATCAACAACACTTTAAGCTGACTATATTAGAAGCAGATAATAAAAACTGATGCATGTGATATTTTTTAAAGTAGCCAAATATCAGAATTCCTGATCTGCAAGAGATTTCCTGGTTCTTAAAGTTTTAATTTTGTGTCTTAGCACCAAAACAAATGGAGAGTAAATGAAAAATAAATCTGATTTTTCATTAGAAAAATGGAGAATACTGGAAAAAAGTTGTACTGTCCTTTTCAAAGTATCTTGTTATGAAAATTACAAAATACATACTATTACTTTTTATATCCCTGGCTCTACAACTTTCGATGTTTTGTTCAGAAATTCCCTAGAAATTTTCTACAAACATATATTAAAACGCTGTAGAAAAAGCTATTATCTTACTAACATTTTGCAATGGAAAACTGCTCCATTAGAAAATGTCCAAGTACTTCTACTATTTTGTTTCACTTTTCTGCTTTCTGAATCGAGTAGTTCAAATATCATAGATATTTGACAGTCAAACAAAATAATTATACAGGCTGTGATCTATCTATATGAAAAAGGTCTCAGATTCTCTTATTATTTTTTAGGAGTAGGTTATTATTACATATGCTTTGCAGTTAAGCTTGGCAGGATCAAACATTCTACAGCCATGGACTAGGATGGAAATACTATTTCTAAACTAATGTGATGCAGGACCCTTAGGATATGGCGGTTCTTTTTACGTTATGTTGCATGAGTAGTCTCATATACTATCCTGTTAATAATTCAGGCCAAGCCTACCTTATCTACTACTGCATGACTTCCTTAATAACATGTTCATAAAGTACAGAAATAAATGTACAGCATGAAGGACATATCATATAAAAACTCTATTTCCCAAAGAGGTCCAAAAATACACTAAAGACTGATCAAGTTTCAGGGGATCCAAATAATTAAAATACAACCATCAACATTCTGTCCAGTGAAAATGAACTTTTATCTCTGCTTGAATGAATTGGCTTAATAATATATGGGTTTTTATATATATACACATATCACCACAAGGTTGTAGTGTCCTTGTGTGGTTCCTTATATTTTCTCATTATTAAGTACCTGTTGCTGATTGTGCTTTGTAAGTTGGGCAATGAACAGTATTACAGGTCCAGAAGAGAGTCTAGGTGTTCTATGTTGAGTAGGCTTAAACTCCTTAGCACGGGTATGGAAGAATATTAGGAAAAAAAAACACTGTTGCAGGAAACAGCTTCCACAGCAATGTCTTGACTCAGTGATGGAAAATCAAAATGCTTAAAAGTCCTTAAAAATCCTTTGCAAGAATATTGTGATGATGGACTTCTGGCACTTGGCATGTATTGCAGAAGGCTAAGTACCAGCATCAATTTTGAAAATGATCCTTGGGAACAAAAGACATTATGATTTTAGATTATGCCTTTTTTATTGCATAACTACTGAAAATGTATTTTTCATTGCACTTCAGAACAATAAGATATTTAGCCAGTCCAGTTCAGAGACTTTTTTATTTATTAAGTTATTATTACCCTGATGGGACTCAGTGCATGCTTAGTTTTTTTAAAATGTGTAGCTACCAGATTTAATGTGTAGTAGAAATCCTTTTCTCTTATGACCCTTGGAATTCTGTTTAGTCCTGACTTTTGTTTTCTTTCTTTTTTTTTTTTTTAATATTTCTTAACTGTGAAAGCTTACTGAAAACAGGCTTCTGCCATAGTTGAGTTATACTGGTCAGACAGAATAACAAAATGAGAAACTTGACTGAGACATTTTTAAATTTAATTTTAAAATATATATTCAGTTCTTAAAAAAATTACATGACATGACTTTGAAATCAGGAACATAAGAATAAATGGGGAATTTAAACAAAACTAATTTATGTCCAGATTGAGATTTTCAAGAATGGAAGGTGTTTAGGTGCCAAATGACACAGAATTTCCAGACAAGCTTTAATGATCATAGTCAAAAGAAAAAAAAAAAAAAAAAAGGAAAACAGGAAAAAGACAAAACTTAGACAAAACTTCTGTCAATTTGTAGTTAAAGTATGCTTTAGGACTGAAGGCGAAACTTCTGATCTAATTCACTGAAACTGTAAAGGTTCCTGAGATTCATATCTTCTGTATTTTCCCAACCTGCCTGCATGCTGCCATCGTATACTAAAATGTGCTATTGCATCTCAGTGCTCAGGCAGAGGCTCAGTGCTTCCATGTCTGGGCACTGTGAGAGCAAATGGCTTCCAGCGAGGCACACGGGAGGCAGGGTAAGAATGCCAAGGCAAGAAAAAAAAAAAAGAGAAATACATTTTCTAGCTAGTCTTGTTCAGTCTCTGTGCATTTGAGTTTGTGTGTTCTGTCATGTTATTCAACCACTTCCGAACCCCTGTTTTACAAAAAATCTTTAGGCAAGATCTACTATCCTGCACTGCTGTTTAGGCAGGCAGCTGAGACCATGACAAGCCCAAGACCTGGATTTTCCAAAGCCCTGTGCTAGTCATGGCCTTGGCCATTTTGGTTTCCTACCATAGTGTCTATAAACATCTGTTTGGCAGAATATTCCTGTAGCAGAATGCTCTAACTGCTTTGTGCAATGCATAATACAATAGGAATGTATGCCTGGTTCAGGTTATCCTAACACTGTAGTACTCATAACTATTTTGCAAACTTTCTATTTTAAAGAGGGTATAGAACCTTAAACATAAGACAGTCAGGATATTGACACAGCTAAATACCTTTGAAGATCAGGGTCTTCAAAGATTTCCACTGATAGCCCAAGTGACTTAAGTTCTTAATGCCTAAAATACTTTTGAGAATGTAATTTAAGCTTTGTCATCGCAAGTGAAAAATTTCACAACTGCTTATTAAAACTGGGGTCTAGTGCTATGGCTTAGGCCAAAGGCTAAGTTTATAAAGGCATCAAGAGAATTTTGGAAATTCTGTTCTTTTGTAATTTATGAAAATGGGTTTCAAGCTTCCACATCAAGTAGACACTTTGGAAAATATCGCTAACCTATTATTTAACAAATTTATAAGGCACTGACCACCCATGTCTCTTTACTTCTAACATACCTCTCCAATGGATTCTCTTATAACCAAAGCAGAAAGCTGGGGTGTTATTATTTGAACACCATGACATGATGAGCAGTTCACTGGATAAGGTTTAAATCTTACAACTCATCCAATAATACATGTTTTGGAAGAAGAGAACACTACCAAAGCACAGAAATCACGTTAGTTCTAGCATGTTTGTTTCAGCTCAGATGAATTCTTGCCTATTCTTGGCACATTGTTTTCAAGAGAAGTTAGGCTTCAATGCTGTTAGATTTCCAGCTTTAACTAATTTTTCATTGTTCAGATAGTTAAACCTTCAGAGCTTCAGCAGAGCTGCAACTAACAGGTATCTTGGGATGCTGTGGATCCAAATGTTGACATTTTGTAGCAAAGCTTGTTAGAGCATTTGCCAGGAAACTAAATTCTGTAGCATTTTAAACTAGCTGACTGCTCTTAAACACCTTTGGCAGTTACTGTATTCCTTGCAAACATTTTCAGAGTTGGATGGGGATCATACTGCAGTGGCCAGACAATCTGTCCACCAAACACCCTTGTTTTGAAGATGCCGGATAGCTGTTTTCACTCTCCATTTACTAACAGTCAAGTACATGGGTGACTGAGTAGATTTCTTGGTGCCAATTAAAGTGACTGAAAGTCACATAGCTAGAACTGAATAAAATAATCTGAATGACACTACGGCAACATTTTGCACTTCTTTGGCATTTTTCATTTCAGAATCTTAAAATAATCGATAGGTTAACCAGAGGTAATTTCCAAGAGTATACTGTTAGTACTTTGAACAGGCAGGAATACATTCTTATTCATATTATACTAACATCCACATCTAATATGGTCCCTGTCACAGCTGGAGCTCTGCAAACCATGAAGAAAGTCACAGTCCAAGTAAGTGTGCTAACAATTAATGTATTTGATAAAGACAAACACATGCTTTTAGCTTGGGAACACATTTTAATTAATATCTATCAATTCAAATTGATCAGAAAATAATTTGCACCTCAGGGGAATACCTGGTATCTTGATACATGTTTTCATGCAAAGTAATGATTTTTTTTCTAATATAGAAAATTGTTAATTATCAGAGATTTGAGGAAGTAGCAGAAAACTGAAACACATGATGGCTCCCATTGTTTTGGGAGCTCCCTCAGCTAAAATTAAATGTTTCAATATTATAGTGGAGGTTTGGACAAAAATATGTGTGCCTTTTTTTCCCCCCAGAAGTCCCAATTAGTGATCGAAATTTTATTTGAATTAACATATTATAATAAAAGATTTCTATTAATGAACAGTTTCATTTTGAAATGTAATTTTGTCAGTTTTAATGTTGTTTTGAAAAATCCTAATTTCAGCATGAGCATATTTAAGACTTTACACCATATACATCAATGGTTATTAGGAAAATCTCAGAGATATTCCAGTGGAATATTTAGAAGAAATTGAAGAATGATCCTTAAAAAGAGACAGGCATTGGAAACAGTAAAATGAGATACAGAAAAGTAGTAGTAGAAACACAGACCTTCTTCCACACTGAGTTTACTTTTTACTTCAGTGACTTCAGATGAAATCTGCTTGCAAATGTTAACTCTTTCATTTATTCAACAAATCTTTCACTTAATTTCACATAGATGAGTTCACTCATGTTTATTCTTTTAGCTTAACTTAGGTGTGAGGGACCTCTGGGGGTCATCTAGGCCAATCTCCTGCTAACGCAGGCTCAAATTAGAAGTTAGATCAGCTTGCTCGAGGATCAGCTTGCTCTTCTCTTGTGGGTACTATTGTGGAAAGACCAAAGGTATTAAGCAATGAACCGGATCCAAAATGAATGTGTACAGATACAGTACATTGTAGGATATAAATCCTTTTTTTGGCAAGGGTCTTAATTTCTCTCCATTCAGATAGACCTGATGGAAACTATAGATAGCACGTGACAGTCAGGGCAATCGGTGAAAGCAAGGCAGTACTGAACAGTTATAGATAGTAATCATAGCCCAATAACAGCCACCTTAATTTTAGAGATTAAAACTGCAACTATTTTATACAGGGTTTTTCAAGCAATGGTTGTCTTCTTTTCATGACTTCTGCAGTTTCAAGCCAATCCTTAAAAAAATGTCATGTCCGTGATTCTCCAGTTATTTATTATTTCTGTGGTGGGTGCCCTTTTAGAAGTTTCATCCATTGTGAAAGACATTATCCTTATTGTCAAATTCATAGTGTTCATTGTTCCTTTCTCCAGACATGACCTCTTTAACATTCTGTTTTTCATAAGTAAACCTTTTTAGCACTCAACCTGGGTACTCAAAAGTGCAGGTTTCCGAGAATTGCTTTTGTGATTTTTAATTCCACATCTTTTGGGTGGTTTCGGTAAATTAATATTAAAGAAGAAAACAGAAGAAAATTACAGAATGCATGAAAACTTTTAAAATAAAAATGTAGAGAGACAGAGTAACAAAGAAATCAGACTGACTGAACTGAAAATATCTTTCATCTATCTGTTATTTTTTTCAAAAGTAATAGACACTTTTTATCCAATCTGGAGTGTTTGGGTCATAATAAAAACGTGGAATGAGCATACTTTGAAGTGACAAACAGTCATCCCTGGCTGGTAATCACCCATGGTCAGATGGAACAAATTTATATGTTATAGTTAAAGAAACCATTACATTCTTATTTTGGAGTTAATGGAAGTCCATAGAGGTTCTGAGTGCTAAAACACTAATTTATTAATGTCTTGTAGTACAAATTCCCTTTCTGGCTGTATAGAGCACATTTACATGCTGATTACTCATAAAACCTTTCCTCTTTGCCCATAGTTTCTAATCAAAATTGGGATTATATGTTGTTCATTGGTCTGAAATCCCATAAAGTCTGGAGTGGATTATTTTGTTCATTGGGCTGGAGTCACCTGAACTGTAAAGTGGATTATGTAGTTCACTGGACTGGAAGCACTGCATTGGGTTGCTGAATCCTATTACTCTCTGAGCTCTAGGCAGATCCCTGGAATTTCTGTCAGAGGAACCCACTCTTTGTTCAGTAAATTCAACCTTTAGCCATTTCTAAGCAGTTAAGAGAAGTCCTATTTAATCTGGACAAGCGTAGGTACACCTGTATGTCAGTAAATATTCTCTGATGAAAGTGGGAAGTACATTAGGGCTTGCTAATAATTTTAATTGAGGTGAAAAATTCAATCAGTTATTCAGAGGCTGGAGTTCTCCAATTAAGTCTTCCTTTCATCTGACTGTGCACCTGGTTAGATTAAGCACATCTCTGTGACATTTAAACACCCAAAGAATGTAGTGATTATTTGCACTCCAGTAGAACTTAAAGGACCTATTGTTCCAGACTTTGCACAAACGGAGACTGGTTTGTAATCCCTCCCTGCCCCCAAGAAAATACAAGCAGAATTTGATGACTGAGAAGACATGATAGAGAAAGAATTGACTAAGGACTATATTTCCTTGGAGTAATTATGAGACTTCCAGGTTAAACTCTGTCAGAAGACATACTGTATTTAATTATAATCCAGGTAGGGATTTTTATGTAATACTGTGAATAATTTGGCCCATCAGTTCAGTTTTAAACTAGAGTAAACAAATCGAGATGGAGTAGTCAAGTGAACTGAGAAGAAGAGGAAAAAAAACTTTCAACTTTCAGCAACAGAATGTGACAAGAAAGGATTACAGAGAGAATGCTGGGAAGCTGATCTTATAGGAGTGGTCATTGGTATAAAAGGGATGAGAGTAAATCTGTGAAAGTGGCTGGGGTACTGCCAGAAATTGTTTTATGAAATACAAGGATTTATGTCTAATGGACTTATGACTTCATTCTTACTGGAATGCCGTTGGGAAGACGTCACTTGGTTATCATGAAGATCTTTAGAATTCATTAAACACAGTTTGGTTTTTTATTGATTTATACTTTAAAAGAACACCACAATATTCCAGAGAAAATTCTGGAAACTGAGTTTAAATACCCATATGACAGATTTATCTATCACTTTATAACACAATAACATAATTTGAACAAAACCTCTACCTTGCACTGATATCTGTCTCTCAGCATATCCAAACATCCACAGAAGTGGAGGAATCTATGAGTCATCTTAGTTCTGCGTTTACAGGGTCTGCTATGACTAAGGGTGAACAACATCTGTAAATTCTAATGCTTATGTAGACAGACAAATAGGTAGTTGGATTTGTTCAAGTCAATGGAACCTGATAAAATTTACCCTGAAGTACTTAAGGAGTTAGAAGCAATCTCTGAAATGTTACAGAGAATTCATGAAGGACGGGTGGAGGCCCAGAGGCCCAGAGTTAGGCAAATACCTTAAGAAAGAGAAAAAGGAGTAACAATATTACAAAGAGAGAGATGCTTAATAAAATCACAGAAGCTTTTGAACTAAGAGTATAGTATCATGGGACTGTACAGTGCATTCTGGGAAACATTAGCATGCAGCTTTCTGCAATTCAAAGCAGGCAAAGCAGATGCAGCCATGCACTGTTTGGGAATCAACTGATGAGTCTCATAGTGGCCTTAAGATTTGGGGCAAGTTTGTAGGTTGATGCTAGCTCTGAGTTGATTCTAAGCAACACGATGTTGTAATCCTGCTTGTTTGTGACGTCTTTGTGAATATTCAGTTGCTGCAAAACCAGTACTATGCTAGTCATGTACACAGAAAAAGCTGCTGTCTACCACCACACAGGAAATAATTCACGTGTTTAACAGGCATCTATTTTAGAAATTCTGAGACATTCACTTGGAGTTGATTGATAGGACCTAGGACCTCGAAGACACCAATACCTTTCCACTGTGGCAATTGGAATGGTGACAGGATAACTGATAGCGCTTATTTTAGGCATTTGCATTGCTCACATAAATCCTGCTTATATACCTCATAGAGATGAAAAACCTGTTCAAGAACTATATCACCCTTGGCTAAATACAATAAAATGTATTGTATGTGCAGCTTGAAATAGAACTGAGAAAGAAAATGTGGAAACCATATGTTCAGGCTACAATAGCCTGAAGGTTTGCTGATGTGATGTGATACAACTTTACAAAGAAAGAGGAGCCCTACTGGGGCTATTGCTAGACTGGATCTGGATGAACACAGGGTTTTTTTCTGCCATCTGTCAATGAACTTCAGGACAAAGTCCCTGCAAGGGAGCCTGAGTGTAAGCTAACACTTCCTTGTTTTTCTCCTCTCACCCCAGTGCCCAGGTTTCCTTGTCTAAAACATCCGTCACTCAAGGATGACAAGTTGCCAAAATGACAACCAGCATGGAGATTGAACAGAGCACCAAGGACCTTGAGTTTAGTTAGGTTACCTCAGATTTAGAGTTTAAATCCTAAGGTACTTGATATTCCTCTCAGTTATGATGTTATAAGACAGAGGTACCACCGAAACACCAAAACGAGCAGTCACTCAGGCTGATCATGGTCTTCAGGAGCTGTATGTGGTGTTTGAAGTACATATCTAAAGGCCTTTTCCAGCAATGTCTAGATGCTTCTTCAATATTACCCTAATGTGAAGTCTTATAATTTATCTTTTAGGAAATTAAACAATATATGTAAGTTTTACCATGGAAAAATTCGACCAGCTGGAATACAACAATTTGCATGAATGATTTCCCATTGTTGAACCAGCCTGTTAATATAGCCTACAATGATTCAAGTGACAGATGATAGCTTTTTGTTCTGTTTAGTTGCTTAGGGAACAAGAAAAATGCAAAACCAGCTTCAGTATCTGCAGTGTAAAAGCTTTTTCCAGTTATGCATATAGAATATCAGGATTTTTTCCTCCTACCACCAGATATAAATACGACAAAATACAAGAAACTGAATTATTAACGTTTCCCTTTAAACTAACTTAAACAAGAAAAAAAAAAGGCAAATCAAGGACATAAGAGTATGGAGCATGTATAAGACTTGCCCCTTCTTGTGTTGCCAGTAGTTATTCTCACAGTCCACTGTTAAGCTAGTATTATGGTTTCATTGCTTTTCTTTGGGCCCTTTTCCTTTCCAATGGCTTATTTCTGTCTTCGGAGCTGAATTTTTCTTTTCCTCATTTACATAAATGTGAGTGCTGCTGAGGAGAACTTGTCAAGAGAAAGAAGTTACATTTCACAGAAAACGTTGAGGATTCTGGAGAAAAGAGTGTAACTTTACAAGAGATAAATTGACAACTTCCAGGTTTCTAAGTGCAAAAATCCTAATAAATTAGTGAGTTTGGGAAGAGTAAAATAATGTTCCCCAGGTAGCAGAAAAATGCCTGCTGCCAGGAAGGTGATCCTGACATGAGCTTAATATCAAATTGAAGTTTTCCAGGAGGCACTACCAGATGCAGTGTCTTGTCCCTCTCTGCCTTCTTGGTGCTCAACCTTTTCTTGCCCAACTGTTTACATGTTACTGATAACTTCTAACTGTGGCTTAACAAATGCATTTGGGTACACGTAGTTGCTGTAGTGCCCATGAAGAGGTTCGTCATGGGCCACCAAATTCCAGTGAAGGGACTCCTTTTTAACCTCCTAACTGATAGTAGTGTGTGGATAGGAAAAAATGTTGTGGATAGAAAAATCAGTCTGGAAGCTTTATGCAGCCAATAATAAAATGTCATTAGTTTCTACAAACTATAGATGATTTTTAACTTAATAAAATAAAAAATCAAATAGTAAAACTATTTTGATGAAGATGATTTAATCATAATATTGGAAGTTAATGGTTGCTTTGGGAGTGCTGTTGATGATAAAATTACATTAAATTTAGTAAAAAAAAGGACAGTACCAACCAGTATTATATTTACATACACAGTTAGTGTTTCAAAAGGGTTGATTTCTGAAAGCAAGTTGGGTGGAATTAGGAGGAAGAAAGCGAATGAAAACAGGAGGCACAATAGAAATCTTGATGGCCAAAAAGCTGTGATTCTGCAGTCTGGGAAGAAGACAACTGACTACAAACCCATCACTGTTCAATGTTGAAGGCAGAAATTCTAAACAAAACACAATAGAGAGCAAAATAAAAGAGAGGAAGAATCTATTAATATAATTTTTAACTTAAAAAGCAGAGCATTTATAAGGGAAGCTAAAAAGTGTCAGAGAAACATTGGTATCTAGCAGAGTCAAGAACAAGCAGAAAAAAGTATTGGGGATAAAACAAATTCTTTCTTGAGCTTTAAAATTTGTTAGCAATGCAGAATAATGCAGGTGTATTTAATAGTTACCCATACTTATATAGCATATGTATATGTACAAACCAGCATGATATAATATGATGGTGTTTTTATTTTTTCCAGGCTATTTTTGACCAAGTATGAAGTTAACAGCAGTTATTAAGCATTCTCAATTTAAAATCAACAGTCCCTAATAATTTGAAATCTAGATTCTTAAAAGAGCATGTTCAGATCTGAAACTTGTTTTGTCTTACAGGTTGTATGAAAAATGAATGTGATAGGCCAATGTTAATAAGCCAACGTTATGGCACTTCTAAAAGTGACAGGTACATAGACCCAAATAAGCTTTGGAAAATGAACTCAACATTGATTGTAGTCAAAATAGTGGATCAGTTACTAGAGTCCATCAACAGGATTTTGTGGAAAGCATGTCTTGTCAAAATAACTTTAAAAAACTCTTGTATGCCTTGAAGGTATATAAACTCATATGTCCTCAAGAAAATCTTAAATCCTCACCTTGTATGTAACAGAAAGTGAACAAAAAGTGTGTCGGAACAAGATCTTTCTATCATGTGAATGTGCTAATGAACCCTTTAGGAAGACTCTCTGACTTAATTTTTCATGAACTTCATTAATACCAAACTTTCTACTGCAAGCTTACTGAAACCTAGTCAATAGATTTGCTCGTGGAAATACCTTGTCTATGGCCATCATTCTTAAAATAAATCAATAACAGCCAAATTCCAAATGCAAGCAAGAAAGAATGAAGACTTCCTTTCTCATTTGTATCCGAAAATATGATACTACATAGCAACTCACAGCAGGAAACTCAGTAAAAATTATATAAAGCACATTAACGCAAATTGTCAGAGCATACCTCATTGCAAAAGTTGCCACGTAAAGGGAAACAAGTACCTCTAATTAAATCTAAAACCTTTACAGCTGTGAAACTATAAATTTTTATCTATGCTAGCAGTAGCTGTAAAATTTAATCTAAATTGAAGTATTAGGTTTTCCTCCCCTTTCTACATGAAGACTTACATGAAATTAGAACATGCCTTTTAACTTCTTCCACTTGAGTACTGCCTCTAAGATACCAGTGTGCTCTTCCCAGCAGAAATGCTTATTAGGTTTATGCTCATTAAATAGTCTTTTTCATCCTCCCCTTTCTTTTCTTTGCAAATGGTTTGATTTTTAGTGAGAGAGGGGAGAAGCACAAAGTTTTTTGCTTTCTTGTATCTGATGCTCCCGTAACAATAAACAACAGGGTCTGAGTGTTGCTGTGCTGACCAGCTGTGTCTGATGCTCCACTCTGGTTGGAGCCGATGCATAGCTAGGGTAACTAGTCACAGTTCCTTGTGCCATTTACATCGTCAGATGATCCCTGAAAATTTGCTGCACCTCTGGACTTGGGTTTGAAACCTTATGAGATGGATTTTTATCAGTTCAGATAAAAGTATTCAGGAATTTTAGTGGATAGGTATATCTTTCTTAAAAAAAAAAAAGGTCCAAGAAAGACTATAACTGGAAGCAATAATTTTCACAACCTAAAAATTCTTCTTGTGATTCATCTCTCACATTAGCTGCTTTGGATTTACACCACTAAACCATACAGGCGCAGAGAGTCCAATGGGCTGGTTCCAAGGGCAGGACAGACTCTTAGACACTGTTGCCTTGGCTTAGGCCTTCTGTGTCAAAAGCATAAGGAAGATCTCAGTGCACAGTAGGATAACTAGCCAGCACTCCTCCACAATTCTAGTCTAGTTAACATGTCATTGAATTTCCCTTTAGCAGGCTCATAAGGCATTTTTATTCACTATCTTGTTTTCTGCAGTCATACTGCTGTTTAGTAGTTTGGTGGTTTTTTTGGTGGTGGTGTGTTGTTTTTTTTTAATTTCTGCTCTCTGAGAGAATCACTTTTCTAACAGTAAGAACTGTGAGAAAGAAAGAATTCACAAAGACTTTCAGAATTCACATTGAAGCCTGCTTAATCCAAAATCAGATAAATTTCATATTTATGGTGATAAGGAGGAGTAATATATTAACAGAGTTAATGCAGTTATGAGCCTCAGCTTCAGTATTTTGAATATGTAAGTTTGGTCTACAGTGTATTCAGATGATCATGATATACAGATCCGGATCTGGCTGATACAAACCCATGAGATACTGGTCTGCCCTGAACATTTTTCATACAGTCCTCTGTTGCATGTTCTCTGGGCAGCAGCCTTTTAGCTGGGGCATTTAAACCTGGTCTTTTGTGGATATTAACTATTTTGTAACATTCTTGCAGGATCAAGAACCCCAATACACAGAATTATTGGACATTTGTTCAAAGAAGAAAACAACCCTGTTGTGCCTCATTGTAAATGCTAAGGTTTTCAGATGGAACTTCGCTACCAAAAACAGAGTTAGACTGTAACACTGGAGCTATCACAGTCTATATTAGAGACCTGCTTTGAGAAGCGGGGGTTTCTGGAGTGGTTTGGAATCCTTTGGTACAGACAGCAGTGCAAACATGTCAGTGTTATTCTCTGTTGACATATCTCTGTGTGTGATGGCTGCTGCTGTTGCCATGTATTAGCTGGATGTTTACAAACAAGTCAAAGCAAAAGAAAATATCACTCCAGTGGGAGAAGCCCACAGGGAAGATAAGGTATGAGGGCATTAAGGTACAGGTCTGTGACGAAGACTGTCTTTATTCAGTCTTAGCGAGGGCACAGGTTGCTTAACCTCATTCTGTACCCATTCCCAAACTGCAAATCAAGTCCTTTTTTCTGTAAGACTGTAAAGCAGAGCTGGGGCTGGACTTTTATTATGCTTATGTGCAGTACTTAGAACTCTTAATAACCCAATCCTAAGTGAAGTGTCCAAGTACTATGAATAATAATCAAACCATAACAGCAGGAGGTACCTAATGAACAGAATTAATGTATCTCTTGTTCCAATTTACTAAGATTAGTAAACTTGTTATACTCCTAGTGATAAATACCTAGCACTGATGTCTTCACTGTTGGAGGATCTTTTGATTACTTCTTTTCAATGCTAATTTTTTTTTCCCAAATGAGTTGCTAGACATTAATAGCTGTGTCCAAAATCAGGTTCTTGTGTGCCGTTCCTGACTGATCTGTCATGAAATTAGCCTGGCAGCTTCACAAGTATTTTCATTTCCTGGTCATCAGTATTAACACTTGAAAGAGTACAACAAAGTGTTTCTTTCACAGTAAATCAAGGCAATGTTAGCCTCCACTAGAGGCTCTTATTCAGACTGTGTATCCCTGTAGGCAGAGATGAACTGATGTGATTTGATGGTAAAGGACCATATGAATTGTTTTAAAAATACAGCAACACTGTGTTTAAAAGCCACAGAACATAAACTGTTCTTTTTCATAGCTCACGTGCAAGGCCTTGTTTTCCACTATGTTGTTGGAGAACAGGAGTGAGTGCAAAGAGGATATTTATCTAATCCAGGAATTTAATAGTACACCAGACAGTAAGATATACTACTAAAATCCCACTTTTCTCTGTCAGGTTTTTTTGTGTGTGACCTGAGTTAAGTCACTTAACTTTTCTTTTCCAGAGTTTTCCTATTCATAAATACAAAATAATACAAACGTTCTTTTCAGTGTTTCTTCTGAGTTTCAGATACTGCAATGAGAATATTTCCTAGCACAGTATAACTTTTCTATGGGGATGAAGGCTAATATTTCTCACTTTCGGAAGCAAAATTTAAAGCTATGAGTATATGTTAGCGTTTGCTCATATGGGATGCTGCATTATTAACTACACAAAGAAAAAAGAATTAGCTGTATTATCACTGCAGTCACTCTGAATTTGCTTGTAAACAGCTATCCAATGAATCTTTACAAAACCACCTGCTCATTAGAATTTCATAGTGGGGTGCTACTTCCAAGTATTTATCTTGACATAGATTGTATTTCTCAATAAATTCTATCCTGAGATCTACTAGCAAGCTTAAGCTTCCTGATGAGAATTTTCTACCTGGGTTCTGTCCCAGGTTTCCAAGATAGGGGAGAAAAATAATGAACAAAAATGATACCTAGTTTTTCATACCTTCATCAGAAAAATACAAACTAAGTCAGATTTATAAGTTTTTCCAGAAAAGACAAAAACTATTTATATTTGGAAACAAGAACAAAAACCATTTCCATCAGTTCTAGAAGTATTTTGTGTATATCAATGAACTGGAAGAAACTTGTAATCGTTGTTCACAAAGGGATAAAGGACTTCAGTACCAATAGTTTAAAGCATTTTTTTTTTTTTGTTCCGGTGACTGGATCCTGTATCTTGGTTAATTCAGGACCTGAAGTTTTGTTCATTGTTCCCCAGAAGCTTGTATAGTTTGTGTGGCAATTGCATTTCCATCTTGCCCCAGACTGAAGGTTTGTGATCAAAAGAGGGGCTTAAAACACATGTATTTGATTCAGTAGGATATGGGGAAATGTAAAAGAGCATTTCTTAGGTTTTTTTCATTGTATGGAAAACAATCACTGCATAATGACTGAGGCTTCTTATTCATAATCTAAATAATTATTGTATTAGTTTTATAACTCTTGCACAAAGTTATATATGCCCAGATTAGGGATTTCAAAAAGCATAGCTCCACTGCAGCTCATAAAATAGTGTTTTCCCAAATGAAGATTCGCATTATACTGGAGTCAAAATGAATTCTAATGCAAAGATTCATAAACTAACATTAGCCAGAGCTGGTTAGTATTGCTGATACCTGAGGGCAAACTAGCCTTATGCCAGGAATTATTATACCTACATTGACATAAATCAATTCTAGAAGTAATGGATATTCCAAACTCAAAGTTGTGCTGTTTCTGGACCAGGTGCTGTGTATTTTGGGCCAGTGGCAACAATGACTACAATAAAAATAAAGATATCGGCACAGTCAAATCTTTGAAAGGTCTCTGCCTCTTTTAGTAACTTTGTTGTTTGTGCCAGCATATTAGATCAGATCCACCATGTAAAATGGGTTTCACACCTGCCATTTAGTTGAACAAATTCTAGAAACCTAGCCCACAAACGGGCAAGCCTTGGTTCACTGGCAGAAATAGGACAGGTAGTGGCTCTGACACAGGCTTCAGAAACTAGAGATTACACCGAGAGTGATAGGGCTTATGGCATGTGGAATTGCATTTGACTTTTAGGAATAGAGAAGAGAATTTAATGTGGCTTCAAGGAATCAGCTTGTGTACACACACACACACACACACACACACACACACACACACACACACACACTTTGACTGAGGTTATTTAGTTTATTTTAAAACCTGTATGGGAGAATCTTAGTGATTACACTGGGGCTGGGATGATTCTTGTACAGAAGACCATTCACTCACGTCAGCAGAGATTAATTTCACAATCCTGGGTGCAGCGAAATATCACTGCCAGTTGATGAAATGCTTGCTGTGGAATCTGTGGGCTTAGATGTTGGATATTCTTCTGATTAAAAAAAAAAAAAAAGATTGATGAAAGACGCTGGAGAACAAATTAATGTTTTTTACACTTGATTAACTGCTTAATATTCCTAATGTGCTCAAGGTACTGGAAACACTTGGAAGGTAAACACAGAGACAACTCAAGACCTGAAAGTGAAAGTCAGTGAGGCCAGATTTTAATTAAATTTAAATTAAAAAGAGAGAGGAAATTAAAGTATCTATCACATTAAAAAAATCAAAGCAGGTTCAACTCCTAAAAAAAAAGAAAACCTTCATTGAAAACTAATAATCTAGCTTAAAGGAATCTATAGAGAATTTATTGTTACAGTGAACGAGTTTTCATGATCATCTGGGGCCAAAAATAATTTGGTTCTTGTGCTGTTAAAAGAATTGGTAATCATATAAACATGTAGTTTTAAATGTAAAGTAATTAAAAAAGTTAAATTCTTATGAGATTCTGTAACTTTACCCAAGAAACCTGTCAATATAGTCAGGCCAGAAACTCAAGTTAAAAGTGCTTTTACCAAGTTTGAAATCCCACCATTGTTAGTGATACCATACTGCATGTTGCTTGGGTAGAAGGGCATTATAATTAATATTTGTGTGATCAGTGGATCCAACAGCTACATTTGCAGATGCTGAAAACTACTTTAGAATGTGGCTGACAAAGAGGAAAGAAAAACAGGTGCATGAAGACAATCAGATTTTTCCTTCAGATCTGTGTAGAGAATCAATACAAGTGTTATGTGCTATTTCAGTTACAAATAAGTCTTACTTTATATATCATATTTAACCTAGAGTGCTTTCAATCTTTTCAGTTAACTGAAATACTTTAGACATTTGCCCGTGAACTCTAGGTTAAATTGGAATCGAGATAATTTTTTTAAAGAAAAAGTTGTAAATTGTAAAGTTTGAATAATAATCACAATAAAAAATGCCTCCCATCTGAATCCATTTACCTTATTTCCTTGATACAAGGATATCTTCTAGCAAGTTTCCTGTATATCCATGCTACCACTAATAAACTTTAAAAGATAATTAACATGGGAATTCTTTGTCTATTGAATTAGATGAAAGAATAGTCCTGCAATAGGACTGTATTCCCTATGTAAGAAAGTGAAGAAATTTTAGGTCGTTTCCTGTGTGTATCACAAAAACTTCCTGATCAGAGGACCAGCTCTACTGAAGATTTGTTAACTGGTATCGATACACCTGGATTTCCCATGCAGAGTCAATCTGATCCCTTTGCATCACTTTGCCATTGCTCAAAGGGAAATAACAATACCTATTGTAGTTTTATATGGTGGATGTTGGTGTGGAAAAATTCATTTGTTTATGTGAGATGCTTAGGTTATTAATGGAATGTAGTACAATCAACTCGACCAACTAAATTTGAAAGCTACCCTCAGTAGCTTTATATAGTGATTGATTTAGTTTCCTTGAACTGAAGAAGGTCTATTAGAATTTTCTTGTTCCGTTGTTCACGTGGGTTCATATCCTCTTGAAATTTACAATGGGATGGTTCAGCTGCCCTATCAAAACTGATGTGCTTTAAATTCCATTTAATGAGACACCATAATAACCAAATGAGTTTTATATGTATTAAAGGAAGGGTGAAAAGTGGACAGAAAGATCAGAAGAATGGCAAGTTATCTGTATTGCACATTAAAAATTTCGCCCTGTTTTTATCCTCTTTTTTTTTTTTTTTTTTTGATTGATCCTGCTTTTTGTTTTAAAATCCAGTTCTCTCCTGAGCCAATCAAATTAGTTTTCATTCTTAGCTATCCAGGAATCACTTTCCATCTCCATGATAAAAGCCATATTCATTACAAACAGACATTGCCTTCCTCCTGCTGGTAGACATAACACATTGTGGCAGTATCACTATTGTTATGGTTGATGAAACAAGATCCCGCTTTCAGATGCTTAAAACCGTAAAATAATTGCCCTCTGGGCTGAGGTTTCTTACACTTCTTTTTTACCCAGAGTTGATGTCCTTTTTTGGAAAGCTTCATAAAATCACAATTGGGCATTTTGTTACATATCCAAACATGAAACACAGATCAAATATTTTTCCCAACTTAAAAGCAAACAAACAAAAAAATGCATTTTATTTATGCTTGAATGTGTATACATATGCTTTTTCTTTTAAATTCCAAAGGTATACCAAAAATACTTTCAAGAATACCAGAATATCTTCATAAAAGTCTTTTGATGATCTCTAGCAGAGAATATACAAAACACTGCTATTTCTGTTTCTACATATGTTATCAAAATCCAGAGAAAACTCAGAGTTCATATGGGGATAGAAAGCAAACTCAAGAGAATTCCCTCTAAAACTCTCCCCTCTCATTTTGTCTACAATACTCTTACCAGTAGCTCTGCCCAGTTCTCATGATGCAACTGTCTTTGTAACCTCAGACCTGCCACTTGCTTCCAATTTGCCATATTCCTTGTCTCACGGTATTCATTGTTGTCAGCTATCATCAGATTTGTAATAAAAGCTTGAGCAGTTATTTTTATTCAGGTTCCAGCTTCTGGAGTCAGGTGATTTCTATGAAAGTTTTAACCACCACTTCTGAGTTCTAACTCTCATTAACACCTTGCAAATACAACTTTCCATAACAGAATAAATATAAAAAAGGCTTTTATTTATCTATTGACAATTTCAGAATCACCTCAGACACCTAATGGTTATGACTTCTCCCTCAACTGTTAAATTTTTCATTTTCACAACAAGATCTCTGATCTTAGAGGTTTTGGTCATGATTGTATTATTCAGTAACATCAGTGTGGGTAGTCTTAAATAAATTCTCTGAGATATTAATCATAAGGATATTATTCATCCAGACTGAAGCCTGTACATACAGGCCATTCTTAGGATTTAAAGTGACAGCTCAATAATTTTTTAGTTTTTATCCCCTGCTGTGCTCTATTCTTTTGTCCACTTATTGCTACTTGACCATTTGAACTATTCAGCAAAACAGAAGTGTACAATTGCAAAGCCCTCATTTTGTAATTTACTGGAAACAAGGACCAGAATGTATCTTAGGAGAGAATGTTGGACAAAAAAGAACTTACCCATAACGTCGAATGTCAGAACGACATGTCCAAACTTCAGTTGCCGCAAGACACAGAAGAAATACTTCTTGCAAGAATAGTTGTGTTTGAAGGAAAAAATTTTTTAGTTTTATTAAAATTTTCAGAAGAAATATAATCCTTTCCTGCCCTGATCTAATTGAAATTACTTTAAAAAACATACTCTGATGTTTCTGCCTTTGGTAACTTGATGTTTCTATGGTTAAAAAAGAAAAAGCATTGATTTTCTCACAGAAACATAAAATCCTTTCCAAAAAAAAACCCTACAAGATACCCTGACATCGGTTTATATATGTGTACTTGAGAACTCCTAGCCCACAGAATTCAGTGTCTATAGAGAAGTGACTTGCAAGCAATACTACTTTATAGAGTGCTTAAAAGATGGCTTTGCACTTAAGGTTAATTGGGGAAATAACCTGACATTTACAGGAGTAATGCTGGACTACATCTTAGTTGTGTTTGTCTTTCCCTTGTGTTTCTGGAACAGCCAGATGTTTACATGACTTTTTTATTTTAAAAAGAAAGAACACAAGAAGGAAATTGTATTTGCACATTATGCTGATTTCAGCATTATCCTTTAGGAGGAAAACAATGACATTTGATTATGAGAGAAGTTACTCCATAGACTTCACACACACCACAAAAGTAAAGTTGGGTATTCAAGGAAGGGACTCTAGCTAGATTAAATTGAAACCATTGTAACCTTCTAAGGCTGACTGCTTTTCTTTCAATTCAGGATTAATATAAATTAAGAAGTTCACTTTGTAAACCAGACTAAGCCCATTACTGGCTACACGCTCACTGTAGTGCAGGCATGTAAGCATAGAAAATATCAACATCTGTATTCTTTATTCTGGGGAAGGACTTGTGAGCAGCTGGAAAAAGAGGACAGAGGGAGAGTAGATTAGAGATCATATCAAAACCCTATGAGCTAGAATTTCAACCAGTGTAAATCAAACTCTCTTGGGGTGGGTGGACCCCTGCTGTTTTTAAACCATCTGAGGTTCTTCCCCTTATCAGCAGTCTGAAATTCCAGTAGCATTCAAGAGGTCAAAAGAAGTTATATTTTCACTGACTTGTGCAGGGCTTAAGCCCTACAACTCCTGTCACAGTTTTCTCATGGCTAAGGAAGCATGGAAACACTCTGAGAACATACAAAAATGTGCCTAGTGCTTTAAAAAGAATAGTTATTGATGATAATTTTCTTGCTGAAAACTGTGGCACAGTTGTTGATAGACTGGCCAGTGATGTCAGTCAAATGTTGTCTTGAATGTCACCCATTACTCAAAGAATAAACTAGTCAATTTGCCCTCTCTTGTTCTTTGTCAGCAAAATGGAAAATCGCTGTGCCTGTGTTAAATGCAGTGGAAAAACAAGAGAGCTGGAACAAGCAAAATTCGTCTAAGCTCTTGATATGACCAAAAGACATTGACAAGATGCAGCATAGCAAAATAGTGGGAACTCCAGCTCTAGAACTGTAGGATGGCTGCTTTATTTCTGATCAGCCTTGCAGTGTCCTCTTTTTCCAGCCTGCATAAGCACTGCCATCCTGATTCTCCACTGCCTTGCTTTAGTTTTAGAATCATAGAATCATAGAATCATTAAGGTTGGAAAAGACCTCTAAGATCATTGAGTCCAACCATCAACCCAACACCACCATGCCCACTAAACCATGTCCCTGAGTGACACGTTTCCACCAACATGATTTCAAATATAAACCTGCAGTAATGTAGTGAGTAATCAGGCCCAGAATCAGCAATGAGCCCTTATGCTGCACAACGAAACACACCATTTGAGTGTTAGTAGCGTTGCCTTTTCTTATGCCTAATTTTGCCATAGTTTGCAGATACTTCTGTACTGTTCAGCCTTATTAAGCTTTGGAGATAGTATGTTTTGTGGAAAAAACTGTTGTAAGGCAAAGCACCCTGCTGAAGAGTAAATGAGTTTTTGAACTCTTACATCTGTGCAACTCTGCCAATAACTCAGTTGGATGGCATCCTACAGGTGCCTTATTACTCTTTTCTCTAAGTTGAATAACTTTCTGGTTATCCTAGCAAAGTCACAACTGCATTCACCTGTCAAGGATCCTCATTAGTGGCATTTTTTTTGTTCTTCTAAATCTGATCTTTAGTACACCTCGACATTTAAGATCAGGTGGTTTCAGTGGAGCGGTTGTATTACAGAAAAAGATGAAGATACGGCATAGATTTACTATCTGTTTGCCAGTGGCACCCTCAGCTAATAAGAGTACAGAGTTCTCATAACAGGAAGTCAGCTGTCATCCATTTTTAGAGGAAAAAAACCCAAACCCTTGCAAATTTTTTTTTCCTGAGTAAAGGGAAGGCTGTAGAGAAAATATTAGTTAGCTGAGTATCTTTTTCTCAAAATATCTTTTCTTCTCCCCTTAGGCAAAAGTACAGTCTAATTACTACAAACAGTGGGTGAGAAACACTAGGAAATGTTCAATTGTGCAATTTTCATATGTTTTCTGCAGTTCTCATATATGTAAGAATGGCTTCTTTTGCAGAGTGTTGTGTGGTCATTTAGAAATAGCTCAGGACAGTCTGGGAAATGTATTGGTGAAATGAACTCCATCCCAAAATAATGACAAGCCAGACTGATGGTCTATGTTTGAATATTAAATTAACAAAATGCCTCAAAGGGTGTTGTCTATTTCTGGTTACTCATTCCTCCTGCATACAGTAAACCCAAGGGAAAAAATGGAAGAAGAGATGATCACAAAAAATGCAAATTCTGCAGGCATCTGTTAAACCGTTTGGTTTGTATCCCTAAGGATCTTCTATACTAAAAAGGAGAGTTGCCAGTTCTGTCAATGTTACTTCAATGGCATGTAGTAGGATAAGTAAAATGTCCCTGCTACCCACCCTTTTCTACACTTCGTGTGCAGATGAATGACATGCAGTGGTACTTCAAAATCAACTTGTACTTATCAGCATCATTAAACATAACTGAACAGAAGCTGCTATCATCAGTGAATACTCTTCAGCATAAGAAGGGTAGTAAAATGTATTTCTTTACTGTTTCCAGACACTTTTCAAAATACTGTTGTTTAAGTGAGTCTCTGCAAACCAAGCAAGAAAACATTTTGATTGATAAAAGAATAATCCAAGCACCACTGAAGGTCAACCAACAGGTTCTCATTGACAGTACTGGGCTTGGATTTGACCCCTAATGTACTGTGTCAGGCATTTTAAGGGAACATACATGTTGGGCAATTACAACAAACCCTACACTGTTCCCAACTCTACCTTCCCTGTTGAAAGTCATAGCAGATCAAAACTTTAAGACTTCAGAGAATCCTTTTCCTGGCTTGCTTTTGCAGCTTCTTATTTTGCCTGACTTACCATTATTGAAAATTTCTCTCCAGTCTCCATTCACATTGATCTGGGCTGCTGCTGAAGGAGTGACTGACAAGCTTGGAACAGCAGATCACAAAACCAAGAAGAAGAAAGACAGCAAGTCAGCATGAAACTTTCTGGAGGCCAGCACTACTGAGGAACAGGCTGTTGAAGTGGACCATAGAAAAGAAGTCAGGTGTGCAGTGGACGTTAATGTAGGACACAGTGCCTATTTCTTTTAAGCACAATATCTCCAGAGGAGAATGGGAATATTGAGGGGTTTCGTTATGAATACACTCAAGCAAGTTTGCATGAAGTTCCTCCTGCTAAATTGGGGCAAGTTCTACAAGCCCAGAGACATTTTAGTTCTTTTAACTTTTCCAAATATTTGCTTCATTTGACTCATTATGCAGGATTCAATAAAGTAGCTGCTGGATGGCTTGAATGAATCTATAGCTGCATCTATCCCAAACCCATCACTATAAACCAGCTAAAATAAGTGGATCTGAAGGTGGTCTCCTTCTGCAGGATCCAACCAACAGAGCAACAATCCTTTTTGTTTTTAGGATTATGATCTACTTTTCTTAAATGCAACTAGACTCACATGCATACCCTAAAATCCTTAAAATCCTCTTTGTGTGCGCAGACCCTTTCTAACTACTTTAGAAGTTTTGTTTTCAAAGCTCACAAGCCATTCCCTGTAATGGTTATAAGTCTATGTATGGAAGGCCCACAGCATTTGTAAGATAGAATTGTCTATTCATGTAAGGTAAACCATGGTACATTTTAAAGGCTAGTGAATTTAAAAGAAATTAAAAGTATCAATATCTGTATTTCTGATGGAAATACAGAAATGTATACATACACATTAAAGAGATAAGTATATTTAAAAACATGCTTCTTAAGGTGAACTTTAAACTAATTTAATCATTTCTTTATATAGCTATGTAATATAAAGCTGTAAGTCAAAATATATTTTATATTATAGTTCATTGCCCATAGTCTGCTACTACTAGGACCTGAGCAAATTTTTAAAAAGAGCAACTATGTTTTATGAAAAAATGTTCACGCTGTCTCAAAATATTGGACAAGAATATGAACGGCGATAGAAATTAACAAGTGTGCTTGTTTTTCCAAGGAATTGTGAATACGCTGTTAAAACTTGATCAAAACTCTATCTTTTTTAAGTTTTCATTTGTGTGTGGCTCATAAAGGGTACTGTTGTTTCTTTTCGAGGTATTCTGCCTGAGAGCCTGAGGCAGAATTTTCAGTGCCATTACCACACGTTTCTGTAGAAATTAGCAACATTTGCTTCATTGCATTATATGCCTGCTATCATAACATCTTAACTAGGTAGACTTTTAATGAGGGTCGGTTGTATTTTCTGTAGAACTCATACTGAGTTTTTGTGGATAAAGGGAAAAGCAATTGGCTTGTTAGGAAAGTTGCAGTGAACTAGTGTTCTGTATCAAAGAAATGTATTCAGCCACATGAAAACGTGTCCCCACACAAAAAGATTGTTTGCAAAACAAGGTAATGTGGAAAAAAACCCCACATTTCAATTTTTTGAGGGTTTTTCTTTCTGAAAACTTTATTATAAACTTTACTGTCTCAGTGTTCACTGCAGAAACTCAAGATTTTATATTTCCAGTTCAGTACTGATAATTTGTTAAAATAGCATTGACAAAAAAAATACAAAACCAAAAGGAGAATCCATAATGTTGCCATCAATGCTCAAAATTTCAACAGAAAATTGTCAAAATTAGCATTAATTTCTAGTAGTCGTATTCAAAACATTATGTGCCAAAGACACTGGCCTCTGTATAGAGGAAAATATTAACTGGTGATTATACCCTGTCTCGGCTTTCTTTGGGCTTACTCATAGAGCAACCAGGGCACGAGTTTGGGAGACCTGCTTCTGACTGAACCCTTCAAGTCCTGTAGTATTTATACAGCGTAGCAACCATGCAATTCAGCTCCTTGCAGCAAGGAACTGAAGATGCTTGCCCAAACAGTCTCATGGTGCAACCCTTCATGGAGCTCTTTCACTCAGTTGTCTGATCAGCCCCACTTCTGGGTCCCAGATCATCAGTGTTTGTAGAGTTAGACTCCTGGTCATATTTCAGCGGTCGCATTCTTGGTTGGGCAGTTTTCCTTCTTGCTACTCTGTATATCTCATTTCTTCTCTCAGCTTGTTATATTTAATTGTTTTTCTAGCCAAAAATAAAGTTTTGTGATTCTGACCCCATAACAGTCAGGTACACTGGCCTTGGCTGACATCTCTAGGAAGGTAAAAGAACATTTTCTTGGTGATCATTCCCAAATGAAAGCTAACTACATGCTAGCAAAAATCCTTCAGATCATCCAGGATATTTATACTGGATGCATACATAGATAGAATGGTTATGGAGAGTGTTTATCTTCTTGAGGATCAAAGTTGTATATAAGCATATATATATATAAGTAAGGTAAGAACAAAATTGTAGAAATGTTGCATTATCATGTCTGTTTTGTGACGAATGAGGCATCAACACTGTATGATGGTAGCTACATGCATAACTATGCATTTCCATGTACTGAGGTAAAACAGTACAATATATTCTTTTAGTAACTGACAAGTTATTACAAACCTGTCTTCATCTTTACTTGCTTCTATGCTTCTGTCCTGGTTGTTCTGTCCAAAACTTATTATCTAATTGAAGAAATTTCAAGGATATCTCTTTCTGTCACAGGGATGGCCAGTGGTCAATTAAGAAAAACATGATTTTATGGCAAAGGAAATGTTACTACCTGCAGCCGTGTTCAGTCCAAGTTGCAGTTTTAAACTGTTTATTTGGCTTAAATTTCTATACTTTGTTATTCACTATATATTGAAAGAAAAATATTTAATATGATTTGCAATGCTACAGAGGTATTTTGTGAATTACTTATGAATCACATTATTATTTCACATGTAAAAAAGGTGTTACAGAAGTAGAGAGTAAATCTGGGAAAATTAATTTGGAGCCTGTTTTGCTGTTAATTCTGATTTCTGCCCGCATCAAAGTTATGTCTATAACTCACTCTTGCTTAATTTTGGATATCTGACTCCGCACTATGTATTCTTCTAGCTTTCCAAAGTGGTATTGAATTGAAAATCTTCAGAGCTGCCCCAGAAGCTTCTCCACTTTTTTGAGTTCTGGTATCTCTCAAAAAGTTCCATTCTTTCTCGGCATGCAATGTTCTTTTTGAATTCTTTCAATGCAGACTGATAAGTGGCTTTTACTTCCTCAATAAACTCATAGGCTCACATGCCTCTATCCCAGCTGTACACAAGATACAGGTTTTGCCCATATTTGGTAGCAGCCGTTCCTTGGACGGAGGGACAAAATTCTTTTTTGGAGCTCCTCTGTTGGTCTGTCGGATTTCTGGGGTATTCAAGCTATCTGCAGGGTTTAGACGCATGTTCTGTACTTTTTACTTACTTCTCTGTTTACCAGCTGTTGCTTCTGTTTCCCATTGTCCTGGTTTCGGCTAGGATAGAGTTATTTTTCTTCCTAGTAGCTGGTACAGTGCTGTGTTTTGGATTTAGCATGAGAACAATGTTGATAACACAGTGATGTTTTAGTTGTTGCTGAGCAGTGCTTACACTAGTCAAGGACTTTCCAGCTTCCCATGCTCTACCGACTGAGAAGGCTGGAGGTGCACAAGAAGTTGGGAGGGGGCACAGCCAGGACAGCTGACCCCAACTGCCCAAAGGGACATTCCATACCGTGTGACGTCATGCTCAGTACAGAAACTGGGGAGAGCTGGCCGGGGGGC
>NW_008825100.1:5557388-5613144 GCF_000699105.1 Pygoscelis adeliae
GTGGAGGGTGAGGGTGAGTGAGCGGCTGTGTGGTGCTTGGTTGCTGACTGGAGTTAAACCACAACACCCATACAACATTTCTGGTTAGTAATTAATGAGGTCTTGGATTTGGAATGTAAAACTGCAAGTTTAATATATCAACAGGTAAAATAACAAACATTCGACAAGAAAGCTTGGTGAGAGGCTTTATCAGGCTGCTCACTACCTACAGTTATTGTGAATTTGAATCTTACAAATGGGCCTGTCCCACCCACAGGCCCCAGTCTGCTTCAAGGCCACTTTTCCTTACAGTGAGACTTGGTTCAGTACAAAATAGATACAAGAACAATGCCTAGGAATATCCAGCCAAGACTTTGTCTTTCAGTATTGCAGTCTTCCTCTTCACAAAATCATGAAGTGCCACACAATTCCTCTGGAAAGAAGCAAAGAAGCGCAGTACCATGTGTTCACTTCCTTATATAAGAAAGACTCTCATCTGGTAAAGAGATGATCTCTATCAGGAAAATAGAAAAGGGAAAGGAAGGGAAGGCACTAAGATTTTGTATGAAGGAACATCAGATTGTTCCCCAACAATCAAAATAGTGGTATGTCTTATCAGACCTGTAAAATATGCCATAAAAGAAGATCCTTTTTCCCTGTTGTAAAGAGGAAAGCCTGTAGCTTAAAGCTTAAAGAACAATAGGCAAACCCTTAATAAAACTGATTTATTGTGTAAACAGTGAAGCCTCTCGCTTCACTGAGAAATGTTTCACAGAAGATATTTATTACTTCTAACCAAGATTTCCATTTTGAAGGTGAATATCTTGTTGCTGCTTGAATATGTAACTTGTATAATCATTTGCAAAAAATATTTACTTATAAAGCATTCTCTACCTACTGGAAAGTTTCTATACAAAAATTTGCTGGATTTTTTAATATCAGTAATTGCCTGATATCGTGAACAATTGAAACGTTGTAGGTAAAATATAGCAAGTTTATAGACAATCCTTAACTGTTTTCTGAAATAACAAGCTATTTGAAGTTTAAAAATATGGAGATTAGCTGGAAAATTACTAATTATCTGGCAACGCTTAGGCAACATCTTACCAAAATGATAAGGACAGGCTTTACTTCACCACTGGTTGATAGGAAAAAAAAACAATTGTTTCTTTGAAGTCTTTTTTTTCCCCTTAGTTTAAGGACTTTAAGAGATATTTCAGTTTTAAAAGACTATTTATAGAGCAAAGAACTTTAATAAAATTGGAGCATGAGTTATTTTGAAACATAATTTCACATCCTATTTTTAACCCTGATTGATCTAAAAGGATGTCACAGGAAATGGCACCAAACGGAAGAACTAAAACTCTGGCTTCAAATATAACACAAGAATATTCTCTTAATAAGGTCCAAACCAATGACAGATTTGCTGTATCGACAACTGCATATTCAAGACCTGATGATGCAGATGATACCATTTCAAAGGCACTGAGCCAACTAGAAGATCACAGTACTGATAACTAAATCCAACAGCCTCCACAGGGACATGCTTAAGGGCATAGAGAAACTGTGACCAACGCTCCCTCTAAAAGCAGGATGGTTAAGTGGCTCCAAATGGCAGAGGATTAAAACACCTGTGTACTTTGCATCACCAGTCTCTGGCACTGTTTTGGGTTGCCCCTGGCTGGCAGCCAAGCACCCGCACAGCCACTCTCTCACACCCCCTCAGATATAGAGGAGAGACTGGATTTTATGGTCTGTTGTTATCTGTCACCCTCAATAAATCCAAATCTTTGGCTGGAGCTTTGTTGGAGCTGAATGTTGAAGTTGTTCAAGCTTTGTCCAGAGCACTGTGGAGTTTACAAGCTCCTCCTTTGATTAAAGGAATGAAAAGAAACATCCAGCTGTTACCTGTCTTTGCTGAGATTCTAACATCCTTCTTTGGTCTGAAAACAAGTCGTTCCCATTTAATAACTTCGCCTAAGATTTCTGTGCTTGGCACACACAATCACTTTCTATTCTGAGTTAGATGTTCAGTCAGATGTTCAAGGTTGGTATTACATACAAAATTAACTTCACCCACCTCCGCAAATAATCACCTCTGAGTCAGTAGAATTCACTAAGCCACAGTGTAACAGAGAGAGAAAATAATTCTACATCCTTTTGACACTATAGGAGGAATTTTAATATCTAAACCTTTGTGGATGAGGCAGATGTCTCTATGGGTGGGCATGACCCTCTGCAACCATTTTAGTTCATCTATCTGTAGATAATTATCTAAAATGGTATGTGACGGCACATGAGAACCTATTATATCTAAATCTTAGAAAGTTGGTAAGATATTTCCTCTTTGCCTCTTCCCCAGACATTTATATCTCATCCAAACTATGCTTCCTAACATTAAATAAATGACATTGAGTCACTGACAATGCTCAGTCCTTGATTCACTGATCCATAGGGACATTGGTCACTTTCTGAAGCAGGCTCTTCTCTTCTTACAGCATCGTGTTTTTTCTTGGAAGGTTTCTCATTTATGTACCAATCAAAAGCAACTGTTATTTCCTTGTCAGAACAGAGAAGGTGCTTCAGAGGTGATCCATCTATTGCTTACTTTATTTCTACTGTTGTTTTCCGTTATATACAATAGCCATTCCTACCTACATAATAAACTCAGTATGATGAAATCACACATCTATTTTTGGATGATTTGTGGAAGATCACAGTGGTATTTAGGGTGAAGTTTTTCCTCCTTCTTCTTCTCATCACATCACAATAACCTAAAAGAAACAGAGTCTGTTGCCTGCATCTGCAAAGTTTTATTAGCTACAGTATGTAACCATACAGGTGGTAGCATGTGACAGGTTTGAACAACATTTGATTTAAAATTGGTTCTATGAAAACTAATAAAATGGAGCAATATTGGTCTAATAGGTTTGTTCTTCTATGGATCAAGGCAAATGGTGCAGAGAACATTTTTATTCTCCCTAGCTAAATGTATCTAGTTATGTAATGGCCAGACTATTGCAATGGGAATACTAATGATGGTAAACAGACAGGGCACTCTATTCCAAATCAAATGGGCTCAGAGATTACTTATTTTCTTTTAGAATAACAAATGGACTTGTCAAAAATAAACAGAAGGAATCCATAAAAATGAAACACCTGGTATTTCTTTTTCACAGATGTGGCTGCATATGGGCAGAGATACTTAAATATAAAATACTTGAATTATTATCCAGAAAATTAATCACTCTGTGGTCTCAAAACATCAAACAGAACTAATAAGAAAAATAAGAGCTCTGAAATCTGCACCCACTAGCACTGTTCCAATGAATCTTCTACCACTAGTACCCATGTTATTGTTTTCCTAAGGATTTTTATAAAATATTGTCTTTAAGCGTCAAATCGTCATATGAGTTCACGAGTCATTAACATTGATGGCTCAATTTCAGTACACTTAACAACAGCATCAAATACCTGTTTAATTACAAAGAATACATTCTCTCTGAAAGAACTTAGGAGATGGCTTCTCTCAGCTTTTGACATTAAGATATTAAAATTTTGGCTTCTCTTTTGAACCTAGCACCAGCCAGATCTGGATAAACAGTGATGGTATTTATTGATTCTTCAGTTCCCTACAGGAATACACGGGTTCTATTTAGCTCATAATGAACCAGTAACTATTTCAAATATATCAGCAGTCTGTAGATAGAATTATGATTAATTAAATAGTCCAAAATTCAGGGGCTCTGAATTTACCACTCTTTTCTGTTGTCATATGGTATGTGGCTTCTGACACTTATACATCCACAGGTGAAATTCTGGTTCTACAAAACTGTAGTGGAATTTTGTCTATAGCTTAAATGAGATTTCATCGTCTATCTCATTTGCCACTCATAAAACAGAGGTGTAAATAATTCCACTTCCTATCACACATTTCTTTTCATTTTTTCATAGGTGAATATACAGTACCTAGGAGAAGAAGTCACAGTGACTCCTGTTTCTGCTAGGGTAAGCCAATAAAATAATCTCAGAAAGATCCTTCTTAGTGGCTAAAAAAACATGATACTTCCTCATAAAACTTTTAACCTTTTGCATAAAAGGCTTTTATAATCATTATTACTAATCCCAATGGATTGCAGAAAGTTAATATGATAAAATATTATTTCATGTAGTTTATATTCATTAATAAATATTCAGCTATAAGGTATATTTCACACATAGTTTGGAAGGTATCTATTATGTACCATATCAATCAGAGTTGTAATTTGCCCATTCACTGCACTTAAGGATGTTGCTAGTTTGAAATGTTCTACAACACTCAGAGAAGAGTGAGTGAGATATTCTTTGAAGGGTAAAAGAGCCAAAGAACCAAACAGCAAGAAGGAGGGGGGAAACTGTGAAAGTTATCTAAATTATGAAGAGAGAAACTCTCACCGGACAGAAGTAAATAAATCACAGCATAATGGAGAGTGGAACAGGTCATTCTTGATGTGTTTGGGAATCTTTTTCAGGAATTCTTCAGGCAATTTCCTAGTCCTATAACCTTACTCTTTATAGTTCATGCAAAATGGAGCTAAAAGAGTGTGGAAATCTGGGTGTATTTGCTTCCCTGGCAGCTTTTCTCTCTGTTTTCTTCCCTCGGCTCCTATGCCATTCCATGTCATCCCCCATGAGGTGAAAGTGGCAGTAGACACTTCAGCAAGAGGCTGTGAGAGTGTAGTGCACTATGTAGTGAAAGAGTGCTGTCCAGTTACAGGAATGTGTACGGGTTGACTGACCTGATTCCCCTGGTGTTTACCATGCACTGAGTCTGTTGTTGGACATAAGAGGTTATTTGCTGGGTGTACTTTCTGCTGATTTCTTTTTTGACACAGAAAATTACCCTGGTGCTTTCAGAGTTGTCTGACAGAGATTACTCTTTTCTCTTTATGCATCTTGTTTCCTATGCATTTTATTATATAAAGGGTCTCATTTGTGCTTGAAAACAAGGTCTCTCTGCAAAAGTGTTTGTGATGACTAAGATGAAGAGTGAGAATGGGTGGAAAAACATGGAAGGCGCATGTGTATGACTTATACTTTGAGTGTGCTGACTTGCTTGAGTGTATGGCCCAATAAAGTGCTGACAGCTGAAGTCCTGAAACTGACTTCTACATGTCCCTAGTGCTTCTCACTGTGCAAATTGGCTTCTAAGATATCTGCTTTGGAGCAGATGATGAATTGTGACTAAACATGGTTATAGACGTAGATATCTAATTTTATTCAGATAAATCAGGGTTCCAGAGACTTGAGGAAGCCTTGGGATTCTTGAGTGATTCTTGTACTCGCTGTTTATTTCTCCTGGTGTTGGTCCAGAGTATAGTTAACTCAATCAGGAATATTATTTACTCCTCCAGATTACCTTGCAAAGACTAAGCCACAATCAGACCCGTAATAATTCAGTAGTAAATCATTTACAGCATGATTCAGAGCTCTTCTATGTCTGTGGAGTTTGCCTCATTAACTTCAATGGACTTTGCTGACAGTGCATGTAAAGAGATTGATAGATTAAGAGCATAGCAGTAGTAAAGGTTTAGCTAAACCCTAGGCTTAACTGGGTGTGTTGATATAATTTTACCTATATAGTTTACCTATGCTATTTCACCTACAGCTTATGATGGCTGTGAGCTAACTGAAAGTAGAAAAGCAAAACTATGCTAGCTTGCTTAGCAGAAGTGTTTGGTTGTCTGCTAGAACTCTTCTGCCTTTTAATAAGTTGATAAGCAAGTGGAAGGTTCAGCTGTAAATAAAGAATACTGCCATCTCAATATTAGAACAACTGCTAGATGCAAGTCTGAAAGGGCTTTGGTCAAGTAATATGGAATAAAATACTCCAAGTCCTGGGCAAGATATGTAACCAAATATGGTTTAGGGAGCATTTGGAATAATTAATGTGTGAAGCTGTCAGAACCCTCAGGGCACTAATAGGCCTTAATGGCTTTGACCAGCCTCACCTCGAGCCTCCAGCCACAACCATGAGCTCAAGAACTCTATTTAAGCTTGACCATATTTAAGCTTGGCCTGGGACTGTCAGTCTGGTCTCTATGCCTGGCTATGGGTCTTGCTGATCATGACTTCCCCACACATAGGCTGATGTCAGGGCCCTGCCTTGCCATCATAAAGCTGTGTCTGACCCTGGTTGCCCTCACTGGGTCTCATCCAGACCCCCAACCCACAAGCTGACTTCCTTGTTTTGGCCTGACTCTCTAGAGATGCCTGATGCCCTGGGCTCAGGGCTGCTAGCTCTGAGATTCCCCTTAGCTCCTGGCCCTTGTGGTGTTCTGATAAAAGGAAACAAAATAGAAAAGTCATAAGAGGTGGGTTTTTGAAGCTGCTTTTCTAAAATATGAATATGTCATTTACTGAGAAAGCTAAATGGGGAAGAAAGGTATGAATCTAGATTATGAAATGGTTTTATTGTGTATCTTTAGAGATATGACTATTTTGCTGTTTGTATAACAATAAAGTAATGCTAATTCAGGTGTACTGGCATTCTCTGGGAACCTGTAGTTTGTTACAACCATTTCAGGCCTTCAACTCAATGAGACAACACTACTATGTATCAAAATAATATGTATTTTATTGGCTTTATTTAATATGATTAACCAGCAGGTAGTTGCTCAACAGTCTTGTTCAGGGTTTTGCTCATATCTAGATGTTGTCAACATGGTCAAACACCCTTGAGTGACTTTGGGAGGTATATTAAACTCCCAGTATAATCAGCTTAGTACTCGTGAAGAAAATTCTGGTAGCATGTTGGCCTTAATTAAAAATATCAGGAGGCTGATGTTCTTATGAGAGCTCCTCTTGAAGAGGAAGGAGGCACTTAATGTTATATCATATTGGTGATTGTATTTGTTAATAGCCATAGAAAACCCCATGTTCCTCCTACAGACAACTTTAGTTAATGATTAGTATTTATTAGCCATGTTTAGCAAATTTTAAAAATCAGATTATAATTATTTTGCATGCCTGAGTTTAAAGCTTTTGGATGCTGCTGAGATGATACTTCCTGAAACTTTCATATTACATCCTTAAGATGCAGAACTTGGAGACAAGACCAGCATGGAAAATTAAGAACATAAAGACTATTCAACATAGGGAACAGTGAATTCTATTCAAATAGTATATGAAGTACAGATTCCTTCAAACTCCTGGGAATAACAGCAGCACAGCAGTGTGAACAGACATTGCTGGTACTTAATGAGTTTGGTTGGATGCAGAACCGGACGCATTTCTACATTGCAATTTTAGGTTAGCCAGACTTGGGGAGAATGCTTTGTTTAATTCCTGCTCTGCATCTGGGAAGCTCCTAAATAAGTATTTTTGAGGGTCTGAAACTAAAATAGTAACACTAATTGTGCATAAAATTATCAATATGAGTTTGGTTTTTACTTAGGCTCAGCCAGGTCAGTGGAGTTTGAAAGCAGAAAAGTCAGGTTAGCATTCAGCTGAGAAACTGCAGGAGACTGATAATAGGGATAAGGAGAGCAAACATGCATAATCTGGGAGCTGAGTCCAAAACAGTAAAAATCAACCAATATGTGACATTTGTTTTTTAATCGGTGCTAGTTGGGTATTAAAATGTTAAATCATCACATTTTAGAACCTGGACATCTCTAAAGATCAGTGTGCAATGCTGGTGCCAGGGGAGACTGCTTACCTCCTGCTATTTTTAGATTCTGTAAGTACAAGGGATCAATATTTCATGGTGTCTAAAGTTGAGTGTATAGCATGAGCCAAAGGACAATGAAATAGCATGCTTTGCCAGCTTCTTCCTGAAGGATACAGGTTATATGGGTGAGGCTAAAAAGGCTAAAAAAAGTTTGGGCATCTTTGCTCATTGTTGCAATCCTCTAGCAGTTCCTTGGTAACCATTACTTTGTTGGGTACTCTGAACATATGTTGCTTTTATGCATGGGGTGTTCTCCATCTCAGACTCCCCCACCTGGTATACAGGTCTTACACATCCATGTGTTTTCTAGGTCCTGTGAGCCCAGTAATTTAAAAGAGTGTCAACAGTATGTGCCCTTGGTAACAGGCTCCTCACATGAAATGACATCACTATTACTAGATGTAAAGCAGACTTTTCCTGTTCACCTATGCAGAAGTTAGAGGTGAGATTTATTAGGGCTGAGTACTAATCCTCTTGGCTTCTCTCGTGGGTTGTAGAACATAATCTTCATTCTTGTCTGGGCATAAGTTCTCTGAATCCCTTTACATAAATCCAAGATTTGATACAGTATGAACAGACAGATTCATGTGAGTCAGTGCGGTTAATAACAGCAGTACAGACACTGTCAAGGAGTAATCTAATAACTTGAAGATGGAGCTAAGGACCCCAATAGATTTGTCCACTGCAGTCTGAACTCTAAACCACAACATCTTCAGTTATTAGCTGTACTGGTGCAACTCCAGTTACACTTGGCTGCAAAAAATACTTTAAGTGTATTACAGACACATACTGAGGTGTCCAGACAGAAAACTATTCTCATGCTTTAAATAAATGGGAAGAATATCCTTATGGGACATAAATGGTTCTTGTAGACAACTTTTGGCATGAAGAACTTCCTTTCTTTCTGTCCATTTTTTTGTCTGTGTTCCTGAACTCAACTGTTTTCAGCAGTTTAATTCTCCATGTCAGTCTCCTCCTAGACTTGGTCAACAGGGCTACCAATCAATTTAGTAAAAATACATGGCACAAAATTGGGTTTAGAAGCCCTGGAGCCTGGAATATTTCATTAGCAATGAATTCTCTAGAGCCAAAGTACACCCCTGTGAAAAGAACCTGCATGAGGCCTCATAATTAAGTCTTGAATAGAGCGGATTTCTCTCTTAAAGAAACCAAAGTATAGTAAATATTAATGTAAGGTCAGAAGCAAGGAAGAAATTATAAACTAAGACATCACCTCCACTGTTTTTTTTCCTGTCTATATATAGCTCTTCTCTGCCAAATCAATTCAACTAAGTACTTCACTCTTAATTTCTATATAGACCTTCATTCAGCATGCCTCATGTTCAAAGTTTGGAGTAGCAATTTAAGCAGGGACTGCTGAGATTGGAATCATCTTTAAACGGGGCTCCTGGAGTAACTTTGCATTGTATTCTTTACTTTTTTCTAAATCAGTGATAGGTTCACTCTCTCAGGCTGGAAGGACCAGGCTTTGCTTCTTCCTATGTCTGTTGCATGAAGATGTAAGATTGCTTTACAAAAATTTCTATAATTTTTGTAAGGAATGAGGGATATTAGCATAAAGAAGGTTCTTTGGACCTATAACACTCAGATGTAACTATTGCTCCTAAAGCTTTTTATCTTTTTACAAAAGAGTTTCCATACCAAATGGAAAATCTTTTTTTTATCATTTCCTATTATTTTTAGAAGATTCAGAACAGTTGGTCATTAGTGTTTTGAGAACGTATCAGATCCAGAATCTCTCTGACAGATAATTTGAAACCTGACAGACCTAACAAATATCTTATTAGTCTTTGATGAAACCTGGGATGTAAATTCAATGTGGGTGAAACATGATCGTTTTGATTTGTGGAGTGCCTTGGAATGTAAGATACTGTATGCCAGAACAATTTAAAAGGACATTTTTCTTCCCTCTCTGGTTATGGAAGAGCATGTAGCTTAGAGGTAAGGTAGGAGTCAAGGCAGAAAGCATTTTTCTTTCTTACTCTGTGCAGCAAGAAACAAATTAAAGTCAGGAGAAGGGAAAATGTTCTAATAGAAAATTGAACAGCAAATTGAATATCTGTTTAAAAAAGCAGGAGCACAAGTTCCATTAGTAACACCTAAAGCAACATTTGCATTTAATCATGACTATTATATTCATTTGACTGTCTTCTGCAGTTGTAAGCACAGAATGGCTCCAGAAAAACTCACTGGAAAAAATACTAAATGATAAAATGCATTTAAAGTAAAAAAAAAAAAAAAAATCCAGCTTCTGCTACTGTCCCCAGATTGTCTGCTTGTAAGACAAGCAGATGGCAGCATCAGTTTTATGCTTATTAGTGTAAGAGGCTGGTCTTCGACGGAAGGTTTATTTGACTCCTGTCATGAGGTGAAAGTGCAGCACTGAAAACTGCTATTGCATCTTGTGACAGAGGCTTCTATATAAACAGGTGGTACTAGTGGAGGGGAGACAAATCCTTTAACTCCATAGTTAGGGCTGGTGATGTCTGCTTAGAATAGAAGACATGGCAGTTTACTTCATGCCTTTGCCATTCCAAGGAAATTCTTTTGTTTTTCAAGGTCTATTCATATAAGGTAGTTCAGAGGGCAGTTTCATTGTGAGAATAATAAAGATTTTTAACAGAATATATCTGAGCTACTGCCCAGCTATAGTACTTGGCACATAGCAGCTAGAACAAATAAGACTAAAACAAGATAAAAATCCCCAAATGAAAGCCTCTAAAAATTATATAGAGATGAAGTTTCTATTGGAGTCAGAATGATAACCTTTTGGGAGGACAAGACAACACCCAAACCTAATGAATTTCCTTGCTTGAATCTTAGAAGTGCTCCTTCATGCTTTTGATTCAATGGAGGATGTAATTCTCCTTGTTTATGTTCACAAAGGTCATCTGTCCTTGATAGAGTTATTTCAGCTTTATACCAGTACAAGAACAATGTCAAGCCCAGTGAACCAGTGTTTGCTCAATTACAGCCAAGGAAATCTCCACACAGTCACAAATCAAATGCTCAAGTCCTTCCCTGCTCTGCTAATGATTATGTAGTGCTGCTCACATACAGATAAATCCTTGAGATCCCAGGCAGGAGTTACTCATTCATGACAGAATGTATATACATATATATGCAAATACATGTCTCTGCATATATGTGTATTGATGTACATATATGCATGTATATACATGAACATGCATATCCTTATGTGATACCTTTTTATTACAAGACCTTTTACAAGTATTCCCAAATACAGGAACCATGTTGAAGAAAACAGTTATGTAAGGCAGACTTGGCACCGCTGCTGTGTTTTCCTAGCTTTCCTTTTTGGTATCTGATTGCATATGAAACTACACATACCAATACCTCCAATTTCGTGTGCAAATAGCTCTGCATGGTTGGTTACCTGGTCTGCAGGTGTAGTCACTAGGCTTAGGTAAACTGGTAAAGCAATTCAGTTGTTCAGTTAATTGGCTATCGTGCAGTTACAGCAATAGCACATGTACCATGTGGTGATGATATATACCAAGTTGGACCACAAATCTGTGCATGCAAGTTTGCAACTGGACAGATATCTCTGAAGATATTACTAGTCTTTCCACTTTTCTTTCTCAAAAACATTACTGTTGTAAAAATTGGGCAAACACAACTCATTGGGGTTTTGTTTGTTCATTCGAATAAAAAAGATGCCATTTTTTTTTTTGACTTGCAATTTAGAAAGCTTTAATAACTACTTTTCTGATAACACATCACAAACTAGCTCCTGGGAGTAGTGTTTCAGAGTGAGTAGTGGGTCACAACCCAATGGAATTGTTAAACTCTGTTTTTAGTGTATGGAATTGTTAAACTCTGTTTTTAGTGTATAGAAGGCTCAGAAAATCCAGCTATTATTGTGACTAGCTGGACTAGCCTCACCTTTAGCTTTGGGGCTTCTTAAATATTTGCTGGCTAGCAGCTACTTATTACAGCATTTTTTTCTCAAAAAAATTAATAACAATATATACAACCCCCCCAAAACACATTTGAAAATGTCAGGTCCCAGAAGAGGATCTAATAAAACTACGGAGTGGCCTGTTACAGTCAGAATGATAGCCATTAGTTCAGCTCTGAATATCAGGAGACATTTAGCCAAGCGTACTTGCTGGCTGTTGAATCTGGTTTGACATAGACCCATTTTTCTACAGATTGACAGTTAAAAACTAGGTTCTCTACAGTCTGTAAACTGTGATTTTATATCCAGCAGTCATTTGAAAAACTAATGCTAATGCAGATTTATAATAACGAGCTCTTTGAATGAATATCCCCATTAGCTGCCCTATTTTCAAGACCTCTCTTTTAATATTAAAAGTTGCCCCTTTTTTTTTTATTTAACACTATTTTTTTTCTTTTTGCCTTTTTGCCATTACTGTTTTCAACAGAAAAACTCCTAATTATCCTGGCTACTTAGTCCCTTCTACTTATAATGGTTTCTTTATCCATCATTATAGTGTGATCACACTAATGATAGTTTCTCATACCTCTGTGGTGTAATTAATGTAATATTGCAGGCTGAAAAACATCATTTTCAAAAAGCCTCTTAACTTTTATATGTTCATTTGCAGCTATCGAATAATGCGCATACACTCTGGAACACAGGAGCTGCCATAAGACAGCACAGTAGTGGTCCATCTACTGTGATATCCCGTCTCAGACTACAGCCAATCGCATATATTCCAAAAGAAAATATAATTTCCCCATTGGCCATAATAGTAAAAATAACTGAATAGCACTGCCTTACCCATGGGGGAGGTTTGTTGCAATTGCATTTAACTGTTGTAGCATATCTTCCACATCATTCACTTCCAGTACAAAGCCCTGCTAACTGCACTGATGTCTGGGGCATTTTAAAGATCAAGGGAGGTGAAGGGGGAAGCTTAATATATCTCATTAAAGCAATTGTATGCCTCTGCAGTCAGCCTGAATGTAACATCCAGACCAGCGTCTGAACTTGCACTCTTCTGCCTTTGTTTTGAATTATTTTGATTTTACATGGAGTCATCCCTACTCTCCGGCCTACCCAAGTATTCCCTCTCCTAATAGAAGTCCGGGCTGTCCATATCCCATGATGTTCTGCACATCTCTTGCTACATTCCCCAGTTATGCCGTGATCTCTCCATTGTGTTTCGTTTTCTGGCCTGCACTTTTCTCTCTGTGTGATCCAGGACATATAATGACAAGATTTACCTTGCTCTGACTGACCAGGTGTTTGTGATTGGTTTTAAAGGCCAATCTGTTAATTGGAATGGGGGTAGGGAAGCAGAGCAGACCCAGTCAGTGAAGTGTGTCTGTGCCTCCAATCTTGCATCTCCATGCAATATAGAAGCCTTATCTACAAGTGTTAGGAAATTCCCACTTCAGAGATGCTTCGCAGTATGGCGTAAATTTCACTTTATTTTAAAAAACTTTTTGCAGATAGTTCATTGAATAATATTCACCTAGGATATATACACCTTGCTGGCATTCATTCCAGGCTGACAAGATTAAAATATGGACCACCTGCATTGGCTGGTCAGCTCAGAGAGTAAAGGACAAAATGTATTTCAGACTTTCAAGCCTTAATATTGTTGCTGTCTAATGCTAGGGCAGACTTTCACAATCTTTTCCCGCTACAAATCTTCCAAATGCCTATAAAATTTTCCCTCAAGTTCCCAGCTGAATTACCAGAACTCCTAATTTCTCTGTTGATATTAATGTGGCTCTAATTCTGTGGCAGCTGGTGGGAGATTTAAGCCATTACAGTATCATCTTAAACCTAAAGTGTGTCTGTGGAGTGACATTTGCCAAATAAGTGCCATATAACCAGCACACAAAGAATTTTATTAAAACCATTCCTAGGCTCACACCATCTGTTTGGAACGAAGACAAAATTCATCGAGCAAAGTGACCCAATCAAACAAACTGATGTGCAGAATGTTATAGTAAAAACAAAGCAAAGCAAATACAGAATGACAAATTCTGGGTTGTATTCTTTTCCTCTGTTGTGGTGGGTACTCCAGCTTTTATTTTGGAATGGTGGGATATGGATTCGAAGGTGGAGGGAAGTTATTTGGATCACAATGCTCAGCCCAGAGAGGGTTTGTATTTGTTATTCATTGGGCTGATTTAGCACAGTTCTGCTCTGAGAAAAAGTTGGCCCGGTGGGTCAATTCTCAGGAGACAGGCAGTCTAATCCTGCCTTTGCTACTGTCTTATTTGGCAACTTTAGACTAGTTGCTTTTTCCAACATATGTGCCATTTTGTCTGTTTACAGACATATATGCCGTACAACAAGCATATAGTAAAAGGGTTCCCAGTCAGCATTAAAATCTTGGTCGATATTGATATATTTGAGCATATTCTAGGGATATGACTAGGGATGCTTCATCCCCTAGTCAAAAATTCAGAAGTGTTTCCTACTGGCAGAGACTTGCTGGTCTACTGCTGTAGGAGTACCTGGGGAAATACATGCCTCTCCTTGTGAATTGTTAACACCCTGTGGCCCTGCAAATATGACTCTCCCAGGCAGTCTCTTCTTGCGGGTTTCCTAAGTAAACTTCAGAGTTTTGGCTCTTTCCTAGAAGTAGCTCCAGTAGCTTTCCATTGGAAATTTTTGTGAGTGGAGAGAAATCCCAGACAACTAAAAGGCTATTGAGCTTTATCTTTACTCTGTCAGACTCCTTTGTAGTGATATTTTCCTCACAAATTGCAGCCTTCCTCTGAGTCTGGAGGTAGCTTTGGTCTCCCATCTAGCAGCCTGACTTGTATTAAATTCCAGTAACCCAGAGAAAGATGTGTAGAGACCTGCTTTATGGCATTGTTTCTAGGTTAAAAGTAGCAAGATGGGGGGGAAAAAAAAATGCTCTGATTGGATCTTACAGCCAAAACATCTTTTGGAGTCTTTCACTCAGATGTTGAGGAAATGCTTGTTTTGGTTGCTCATCCAAACATCATGTGTATGATGGCCAAGAAAACCTCACGAAAATAAACTTTCAATTATAGTGATCAGAAAACTGCTCAGATGCTAACTTCACATGGAAATATTTTAGATGCAAAATACTATACTCTGTCTTTTGTTTAAAAACCCAGAGTTTGTACTGTACATCAGAGAGCCCTATAGTATTTAGAAGATTTAGCTCACCATCTGCACATGGGGCAGGGAAGTATAATCCCCCCTTTATAGATACAGAAGTCTTAGGGAAGGTAACAAATTGGCCTGAAATCACACAGGAGGTGTCTTGACAGAATGCATATTTGAAAAGATGAAGTTGTCTACAGCTAGAATTGGCCCTGGGAATTTGATTGATTCTTCCTTCATCACATTTAATTTGCACAGAAACAAAGGTAGAATTAGTTCTGAAAATCAGATATCAGCAAGACAAATCAGGCATTTGGACTTTTCATTTGGTGATTTCAAGTTGGGAAATCCCCTTCTGCTTAATACTTGTGACCTTCCTCAGTGAAGATTCTAGTCATGAAGATCAAGCATGAGATAGCAGCTGTCTTTTAAAATGAGACCAAATAATAGTCCTTGCCTAAGGACTGAGCCAGAGGAAGATGAGTGCCTAGAGACACTTGCCTCCTGTAACTGGACCTGACTTTGGATCATCTTCATTTCTGAGAAACGATGGCTTGACAGATGGAAGGACTTTGTGACTTCTGCAAACAAGGACAAAAACAACAGCAGCAATGATCAGGAAGGAGAGAGGGGAGAGAAATACTTCCAAAGTGCTACTGCTTCTGCTACTGTAAATGTGGAGCATGATATATGTGGTAATTTGTGCTTTGTTTTCCCAGCTATTTCATTACACATTTACTGTTTTCAGACATACGCAGGAACCAAGTACTATGGAATGTTTTAAAACGAGAAGTGATGCACTCTCCTTTCCCGGCTCACTCAACTGAAAAGACCAAATTCCTTGACTGTGTAAGAGCAAAATGATAGATATGATGGAATGCACACAATTCAAGATGTGAACAGTGAAGCAAAACACCCACTCAGAAATACATCTCTGGGATGAACTTCTGCAGAAATTAGCTCTGTTTCAGGGGTGGGGAGCTATTCACATGCATTTACTGCAGTTGAAGTTGGCAAAAAAACATTTTCTATTTCTTTAACGTGAATTGCAGAAATGGATTTTCTAAATGAAAGATTTCCACCACTAAATCCTTTTAAGTGTGTCCTAGTTCCCAGAAGACAGCTTGGAAATTGCTCCCAGGCAACAGACACTTATTTCAATGTGTAATATTCAGTGAACCTTTCAAAATATCCTTAATAATAAAGCCCCTGTGTGTGGACATCGGACTAATATAGGTGATTTATTGATTGCATTTCTTCTGAAATATGAACTGGACTGGTTAACTCAGTGCCCCTACAGAACCTGAAAAACGCGAACTACAGAGGGGTGGTTAGATAAACAGAAACACCTGCCTCAGCAAATTAACAGGTGTTTGAATCCTGTTCTGTAAGCAAGTCACAGAAGCAATGATTTAAATCCCTAGCCAACTTGTGCTTCTACTGCAGAAGAGAATAGCCACAATTTTGGTGGTGTAAAAAAAGTTAACCTAATCAAGAGTGGATGTTTTATAATACATCTATGCAATAGATCTACATTATACACTTGTGACCATTACTTACCTCTCCAGTACTAACTCACACAGGTCATCCTTTTAATTTTAATACTGGAGATGAATCTCAGCCTGTGGGGTATGAGTTAGCCTGGTGTCTTTGCATCCTTTTTATCCCAAAACATAGGGATTTCATTCCCACAACAGGGAATGAAATTAAAATGCTATATTGGCTCTGAGGTGGATCTTGGAAAAGAGGTGAGGCATAAGTAAGTTAAATTCATTCATACAGCAGTGAAAACGAGTTTACATTTGTCTGAAGACTGTCAAATTGTTTTTCTGGAAAATTCTAAACATTAAAATTCTTAACTTACAGTGGACAGACTATCTTGAGTTATAGAGAATAGAATGCAATTAGTTCCTATGACTTTAAGGTTTAATCATAAAGTGGGCTTTTATCATGCTGTTGATTAGAGACCATAGAAGGGAAAATAGTTGTACTTTTGCAAAAGGTGTCACCTTAAAATGAAAGTCAGTGGACCTGGGAAGTAGTTTTGAGTAACTAAAGGAAATGGGGAAAGGTTTACAAACCAGTTTGAATTCAGTGAGATGAGCAGGAACAAGTCACAGAGATACAACATTAATTGTGTTGAAAAATTTCCTGTGGTGTATCTGCCCATCTATTATTGTAACCAAACAAAACAGAAAAAGAGACTGCATGTGCAGTTCTCTTCTATATGCTAGCATGAAATAAACAAAAAATTTCCAAAACAATCCTCTAGGAAAATGACAGAAGCCAGTGGAAGACAGATGTTTGCATGTTACCATTTTGTAAGATGGCTTATTGAAGGTGATTTTCATTCTGTGCAGAACTTGTTTTAGGACGGTTTGAGCACACTGGAATGTTTTCCTATTCAGAAGACCAGATGATCGACTACCTTGAGCATGTCCCTAATCTGTGCATACCCAAGTTCTAAACTTGACTTTCATGCTGAGTTGTTGGGCACCTGATGAACCTTTCTGGACTGCTGTTCCCTCATCTACACAATTTAATGCATTTCAAAAGGCTGTTTGGGGGATTAGTCAGGCAATGCTGTTTGCACAGTCTTCTATCTCAGTGCTACAAATTAATGATTTGAGCCTAAAGTGTACGACTACACAGATACATGACCAACACATCACCATTACCTTGATACATAAGTGAACTTTACAGAGCTTCCAAGTAAACAGCAAAACTACGTTTATTATAATACCCTCTGCAATGCAAAACAGATTAAATATAACTTCTCCTTCTCTGTATTTCTTCTATATGGAGATTTTTTTTTGTCAAATACTGCTGTAGTCATGCAAGTTTCTATCTCGTGTGCACCCGGCCCCATTATATTTGATGGTGCAGTGACAACTGAGAGCAAATTGTATTGACAGACCCTTCTTGAACATAATTACTCCAAAAAAGCCATCCTGAATCAATTAATAGTGTAACTCAACTTTAATTTTGAGGCATTCCAACATTCAGAAAAGCAATCAATCTTGTGGCATGGAGCCAAATGTTGTACAGCCTACCAGATGAGTAGTCACTGGCATAAGGGAGTCACTTACCTATATCACATTAACATCAAGAGGATGGATTTCAATGGGAACAGTGGCCTCAATAAAAAGGCCAAGTTTAAACCTTGTGCACTTACATCAAGACAGTTCCTATCACCAGCAGTGTCCAAGAGAGAAAGTTATATCCAGATGCCTTTATTTTTCAAACCTAATTAATCAGGTATCCATTCACAACCATGTCTACTGGGAGTGAAGCCTTCAGTAAAAGCAGTAAGGATTCCACCATCCTTTCTCATTGCCCTGTAGCAGGTGGAAGACAGAGCCTCTCTTAATAGCCAAACCATAAGCACCTCATTACCATGAAGCGTCCTCTATAAAGATAAAGAGCAGGAGAACGGGAACCTTTCTTTTTCCCTCCCTTTAAAGAGATTTTTCTCACACTCCCTTAGGACAGTCGTAATATATGATGATATAATGTGACGAAGATGACCATGCTGACATATTGTGCAATGCTATCTAGTTGATAAGGAGCTGTATGTCTTCTCCAGGTAAATAATGTTCATCCCCAAGGTTGTGACAGAGGGTATTTTCCATAATCTTATTTTTTCCAATGCATTTCAACACTTTTTGCTTAAAAATTTATGTTTGTGAAATAAACTTAATGTTAGCGGCGCCTTAAATTAGCTTGTGGGCCTTGGTGTTGAGGAAGTAGCAATAATATGGCAGGCTAGATCAAACTAGAAAAGTATTTCAGATTTTTTTTTCAAGTCTGAATGATGCTTTTTCACATATCTCCTGGTTATTAATTTTTAACCTGACCCTCAGGTCAAGACTTCTCTAATTTAATTTCATTTTCAATATTTCAGCTTTAAAAATGCATCTAGAAAGCCTTCATGAGAGGTACATTATGTAACTGCTCTTGGTTATAAATGTTCATTTCCATCACTGAAGTCCTGAAAACTTATAAGGTGGTGGCATGTCACAGCCTTTTTTTCCAGCACAGGCACAGGGTAATAATATGTCTTTCTGAAAACAAGGAATCGTTGAGCACCAGCTAATACATATTGCTAGATACTACTGGTGTTAAAATGCGTAGTATGAGTTTTAGGTAGCAATAAATACATTAAAAGAAAATAATTAATGTTTATTAGTCATGAACACAAGCAGCCTAGCAAATAGTTGTCCTCTATAATTGTTCATTTCAGAAAACGTCTGCCGACCACACTTCATTTTTCATTTTGATAGGTGTAGCCCCTTCCCCCCTCCAATATAATGTATGACTCAGCCCAATCTTTGGAAAACTATCTGAGGATCACAGCATTGCACTTCATTGAGCAATTTTTCCTTTGTATAAGGGATTGTGAATATCTTACTAAAATAAGTACTGCAAAGCTTCCTTACAGTTCATTGTGGTATTACCCTTTCTTACGATCAATACTGTATAACAGTGCATATACACACACACATATATATTAAGCTCTGCAGAATATTTAAATTCATGCTGGAGTGACTGTCAAGTAAATAATATTTGTCACCTCCTTTTATAATCCTGTCCTATAAAAAGATAGCATGAGAGTAGCTTTCCTTGCCCCATTTACTAGATGAGTATGATAGCTGGAGTCCAGTCATTTTTGGTGCTAGACGTAAATGAGATTCTTAGGGTTACTCACATGTATTAATACATCTGCTGTGTGTGGAGAGATTTATTCTTTAATTAAAGTCAAAATGAGTTTTTTTCATTGACTTCTGCAGTGGAAGGATAAAATCCCGTGATTATATATATGCAATATAGTAGAAGACAGTCTTACTCATAAATGTTTCCAAACCCCTGCGTGGTCAATAGGGTGATACAGTAAGCAGGTAAAAACCTTTTTAAAACAGACAGTAATTTTACCTGGTTTTTTTTCCCCTTCATCCACCATGAACACCAAGCTGTGGTAATCTTTACAAGAGCAAGAATAATTTTGATTAAAACTAGCTAAAATTTGGCAAATCATGCAGAAAAATGTTCTCTGCATTTTATTGTAGGTTTCAGGCTAGCTTAGGTTTCCCAAGGTTTTGAAATAATTTTTCATTTCACAAATAGCTTATGAACTCTTATTATCAAGATGTATATTTTTATCTTTCTCCCCTTTAAAAAAAACCAACAGCCACCCCCACAAACAAATGAAAAAAGGCTTGGTTTTGTTATTTGTTTTGTTTTATACAAATACTTTAATTGTATGGCTAAATGGAAAAGCAGAACTGACTACAGATCAGCTTTTCTGCAAGATTCTCAACCTATAAATGAAACAAAACCTCCACAAAAAAACCCCTTCCAGAAATTGATTTTTCACCCTCACCCACCTCTTTTACTATTGTAGCCCTAAATTAGCTCCTAATCAAACAAGTTCAGAAGGTTTTCCTTCACACAGCGCCCTGCAGGAATGAGAAATACATTTCAGTAGTGAAAGCAACTCTCTTCATGCTTAACTTTTGCCATATCTGCTGAAATCTACTTGACCAAAGTTTAAAGCCGTGAAGAAATGTTTGCAGTACTGGAACAAGACAACATGTAACAAGGAATTCATATAATAGAGCTTAACTCAGCAAGCAGAATTTTCACACAAAGCATTTGAATCAGAAAAACTATACTTGAAAAGTATAGTTTACTTTAAAAAAAATCATGTTCCTTTGTTAATAATATCTGCCAGAATTTAACACATGCTTAAATGTCTCTATTGCCTTTTCTCCCTTGTAGTAATGATCAAGAAATAAAAAAATGTTTCAAAAATATTTGCAATATTATTAGGAGGCACAGTAATACATAACATATCACTCTTTGGAATACAGTTAACAGGAAGACAAGAGTTTTTCCAAGATGTCAAACTAAGCTGGGAGAGGAGATGGGCAAGATGCAACTCCAACTCCTAAAATAAAGACACCCCCCCACACCTACTGAGACTCAAGCAGTCTAAATAAAAGGCTGCAGAAAATGCTAGGTGTGTTTTCCCTTCACTTGAGCTTTTTCCCTCTCCAGTCACTTTCTGACATTTGCCCTTTGCCTGCTGTTTAGGTTTTTTGAAACAGAAACTGGAAATCAAATTGATGGCATATCTTTATAGAAAAGCCTCCCTATCTTGCTGCAACACTGATCCAGTCTACTGAGAAGTTGAAAAACAGTATTTCTTTCCTTTTGTTTCTGATGGTATGAATCCCATGTAAAAATATGATGCATCATACCACCAACTGATTTTTGCCCCATTTACATTTGTTTTATTTTCCCACATGTGATTTTTTTCCAACAGGGGCTTCTTAATTGTTCTTTTCATCTCATTCTGTTTTAGTCTTTGGTTTGTCTCTGTTTCTATTACACTTTCTATTTGGAAGAGATTAGTCTTCCCTGTTCACCATGCACCCAAACTCACTTCATGTAGTATGTGTGCTGTTTCATATGACTACTCCCACAGATCTATACAGCCTTGTTTGATAGCAATGACCACAGTCTTTTGTGATCCTGCTTTGCATCCTGTCTTCGTTTAGTCAACTGTTCTGTAGTTAGCAATATAGGAATAGCTGTATCCAGCTAATGAAGTGTTAACTGTCCCTATTGTGTGGTAACAAGTAGTTTCAGTAGTGAATGAAGATATATGCCTGCACAGTTGGATTTCTTGAGCATTATGGGAGGGTTAATCCTAGGCAAAGAGCTGAATCCTTTTTGATCAGCACCAGTTCACCTCTTTACCCTGTTAAGTCCTGCCAGCATTTTAACAAACAAGTCACATAGCTTTTACAGGCTCTAACTAGTACCACCAACTTTAACAGAATCTAAAGGAAGAAACTGTTATGTCCCAACACATGAGCACTCACAGGAGAATACTTGGAATACTGAATGAATATTTAGGTTTTGCATTAAACATAAATAAAGGTCCAGGGATCCAAGGATTCTCTTTAGCTGGAACAGTTTGTGGGTCAGATTATTAAAAAAAAACAGAAAAGAGAAAGAAAAACACCTAAATTGTTAGACATAGCACATTCTGAAACCATGGAAAGACTAGCACACGTAGGAAGTGAGTAAAAGTAGTTCACTGGGAAAGATAGTTCAGTAGCAGGAAGTGAGCTCTGAGGTTCAGGAGTGGTACAAGTCTGGTCCATGAAGTCCTATGGAGTCTTAAGGAGAACTTACTGGAAACCTCAAACATTTCCCATCCTGCTCTTGCATACCTTAGTGGTTGACTGCTCCTGGCTCAAAGATCCTTACTCCTTCCATTCAAAGAGTATGGTCCCTTTCCTCCTGCTTTCACTTGCCCTTTCTTCTCCACAACACCTCATCACTGACTGGCAGGGATCATTCAAGAAACACTGCCAACTGCAACGGTTTGTAATCAATTAACCTCTTCAAAAGGTCAGGTAATTCAGATCTCAATATCTCATACAGAGCTTACTACAAGGCACTTTATTTAAAGTCATGACTTTTTCATTCTGAAACATGAGTTAATTTTCTATTAATTTGTTTTTATTGCATTTTTTTTAGGAATCAACATGAGAATTTTAAAATTATAAGCAGAGGCAAAAAATAAATAAAAGGGAATGATAGTATTGTCAGTTTAGTGTTGTGCATTAGAAGGCAAAGGGAGTTTGATTTCAGAACAAATTTAAAATGCAGAGAAAAATGAAGGAACAATCTCACAATTATGGGCTATGATTTTTCCTCAGTAGTTTTTCTTTTTTAATTAAGGCAAGTTTTAATGGCTTTTCTCTTGCAATCTTACAGTATGCACAAGCACAGCAATTCCTTTTAAGATTTAGTTTCCTAGAGACAGCAGGTTAAGGTCTGCACCAAAGCAAAGGATGCCTTACTCTGTACCCTATTCCCACACCCTCAAACAAAGTATAACAGGCTCAGTTCAGTTCAATACCAGCTCTCAGCATGGGGCTTCTAGTAGCTTTTTTTTTTGGTGACTAAGCTCTCCATCCAGGTTACATAAAACCTCACTCCTTCTAGGATTTCTAGTATCCATAAAGCTCTAGTAACAGAAAATGAGGCAATGCTTCATTCTAATTTCTCAGTACCATAGCTAGGATCCTTTAATTTCCTCTTCTGAGAAGCAAAATAAGCTGCAGGACTTTCCTTTGCTTTTTCTTTACAACAAAACCTGCCAGAAGTCCATAGATAAATGAAACCTAAATAGCCTTCATCACTCCTGGGGCTTGAATTTTTAATGTATTACACGTGTCCTCTAGCATCCCTACGCTTTCAAAAAGCTCCCCTGCTCTTCCTGACTTGCAAGAACAAAAGCTTCAAAAAGACAAAAAAATCCCACCAGGGCCTAACTAAACAAAAATATTCCCCTCCCCTTTTTCTCCCCCAGATGCCAACATGAATGTCTTCTCTTTTGAGATGGAGCTTATATAAGTGCCATTACAGCCATGAAAGAAATCAGGAGAAAATTAAAAAGCAGTTGAATATGCAACATCTTTTCTGACTTCTGTATGGTGGGGTAGTTCAAGCCTCTCTCTGGCAAAAATTAAATTAGGGGCCCAATCTTTCAGTGTAATGTAGAGGCAAGAGACCCTGGTCTGGGGCTGTAATCAGGTAGATGTTTGCCGTAAAAGAGAAGGGAAGCCAAATCATGCTAGGAATGGAGGCAGATCTTTGTTTGCACAGGTCCCTCCTTCTGTAGGCTGGGAGTCTAAGCTGCCAGTGGTTGCCGTAGGAAACTATTTTATACAAATAGGAGTATCTATTTAGCAGCGAAGAAATTCAATGAAGTTTGGTTAACATGGGTAGAGAAGAACCAAGATATAATAGCAGGAAAACTGCCTTGAGGTTAATGTTGGTACCCAGAGGTGAATAATCGAGAGAGTAGGAGGGAAGAGCTGGTAAAAAAAGCAAGCCATATGGGTTAATACTTTGTCATACTTTTATAGACATGTCAGTCTCATTAGTCACATGTTCTTTTGAACATGCCAGATGAAAAATGTAATTGAACCTTCTGCTTTCAGTTATTCTTGAGTAAGTCCAAAGTCTTCTCAGTTATCCAGTGGAGTTACTGCAGATTTACTCCCAGCCAGATGGCAGCAGAATTTGCTTCATTTGTTCATGAAGAGATATACAAGCACCTGTCAGCCCTTGCTTTCTCTTGCAACTCAGCAATGGAGGAAAGTGCTGGCGCTGGATAATGGAGAAAAGTTCAGAGTAAACCTCTTTCATTACTAACTACCGGGAAAGCATTCTTCAATTATTCACTAAGTCTAAAGGGATAAAACAATTGTGGAAGGCTATTTTTATCCTATTGGAGAAAAGTAGCTTTCTCTGGGAAAACAAAAAATAAAATAAAAACATGCTAATAATCGCGTTTCCTCAACTATGTCCTTGTAAAAGGCACTGTGAAATTGGGCAGAGGAGTGAACACTGTATAACCTCAGGCCTGGCCTCCCTTTTAGCAACAGACTTTCCCAATGGAGGTAGACAGGAAGCCAGTTCAGTTTTCAAATCTGGGAACAACAGTCACTGATTTTACTGGGGTTCTGGAAAGGTGTAGATCACGAAATCACAGAATGGTTGAGGTGGGAAGGGACTTCTGTAGGTCGTCATGTCCAACCCCCCACTGCTGGGTTATTTAGAGCTGGTTGCCCAGGACCATGTCCATGCATTTTTTTAATATTGCCAAGGATAGAGTTTCCACAACCTCTCTGGGAAACCTGTGCCAGTACTCAGTCACCCTCATAGTAAAAAAGTGTTTCCTTGTGTGATATGTGATTCAGGAATTGCACTGGTTGAAGGATGCTTGCACTGTGTCAAGGAGAGCAAAAACTCCTGGGCAGGAATTCCAAGGGTTTGGTTTCACTTCTTTGCTTTGGGATAGCTTATGGGACCCTCAGCATGTCACTTGCGCTCTCCATCTTGGCTGTAATTTGGTATAATAATTCCTTTCACTTATCCTTTGTTCATTTTTAGTGAGTTGCTGAGCTCAGGATGACAAGAGACAAAGTAAATAAGTTGTGACTGCCTGGTTTAGGAGTTGGTTGTTTGCCTCTCACAATGGTCTGGACATTTATGAGTGTAACTTTAATAGATGAACTCTGGAACCTCTAATCCTCTTTTCCTCATTTATATACCCGTCCTCTGCTTAGCTCTTCTCCTCATCTGGTAGTCATAACATCCAGTTATATACCGATTACACTGAGATGTAAATTATTTTTTCAAGGTGGCGTGAAGGGATTAAATAACAACCTTCGTCATTTGTTTTAAAATTTCATTTTAATTAAGTTATTCTTATCTTTAATTTCCATACAATCCAATTACCTGTGCAAATTTTAGTGCATTCTCTAAATGTAAGCTTTCTCGTCCTCACTATTATTAAAAACAGTTATTAGTTTCATAAACCTCAGAATATAATTAGCAAAAAAGTATCATAGCCCTGCTGACTCATCAGTTCTGCATTGGTTTTATTATGGCATTAAAAAGCAGAGTTTTAAACATTTACCAAATATCTACAAATGGTGCTTGTTAGTGACACCCATTTGTGGGAACAAACATACTGTTACTCTTGAAAACACTTGTAATGAATGTTTTCCTCATTAGCAACAGGAACTGGTGAAACTTGGCACTTTTGATCTTCAACAGTTCACAGGAGGCTCTTCTTAGACTTGTTTCCTAGGGAAATAAAGCTCACACTTTCTCTGTCTATTTAATCAGCTGGATGGAAAAGAGAGCGCCTGCTTGTATCCTACGTGACTGGGAAACTGCACTATGATCTCAAGCAGTTTTAGAGGCTAGGGCATTCGCATGCAGTGTGGATTGTCTGTTCTTGGGCCACAGGAAAACTTTGGTTGGAGCCTGGACTTTCGAAGGCTGAGTCCCTGCTGCAGGGAAGGTGGACCATTTGTGAGCTCTGTTGTCTGCTGGCACTTGTCTAACTTGGGGGATATTTTGGAGTGCTCAAGAGCTTCCTTCCAGAAGTGGACAGCTGTGTGTAACCCATCTTGTCACAGCTTTGGAAAAGGTCAGAACATGCATGTGGGAGACCAAGATTGCAGGAGACCAAGATTGCAGGATGCTCTGCAAAGCAAGCCAGTCCTGCCATATTGATAGAGCTTTTTATGCCAAAGATAGTCAACAAGACACAAATCCTAAGTCAAATCAATCTTTGGTGGTTCCAGTGTTCACATACTACTTGTTTCCTTCCTATCCTGCTTTAGCAAAATGGACAAATGGTCACAATAGCTATTCTATTCACTATTCCATGTGAGCCTGCAGGCATAACTGTACCCATTTAGTAAATAGAGAGTTTACATGTCTTCTGCTGAGGGGTAAAACATCCAGAACTAACGGAGACACAGTGAACGCAGAGACAATAACCAGAAGGTAACAAATGTGCATATTTCATGGCCATGCTTCCACTCAGGGAGTGTTTGTATACCCATGGTCTCACACTGATGAGTTTGGCTCCCAAATCCCACCAAAGAGCTAAGATTAGAGTTTCTTTGAAGTCTGAAGGTGAATTTTAAAGATTCTTGTGTAACACACTCCAAAAACTTGTTGCAGTGTTATAGTTCCAGGACTTGGTGAACCTCCATTTCATTTCATGACCATTTCAGACCCCTGAGTTCAGTCTTTGGCATTAGGCTTTGTACCTTTTCTGTATTTTAGGCCTGAGTATCCCTTGAGGTTATTGTGTATCTGCATGCTTAACAGCTTTCCCTTTGAGAATTTAGAATCGTTTGTATCAAGGGAATGACTAGCCTTCTAAAAACATCTTGTGTGTTTACTTTTGCAGAAGAAACGGATCTTTTGAAAAACACATCAATGGGATTTTAAGTCTATTGGCAGCTCTACCTTACAGCTTGCCATACACAGAATATACCGTAACAGATACTAAAATTTTCAGACCCTCTGACTGGGTCACAACCTGGCTCATTCAAAACAACACTGTTGAGGTAGTGGGACTTTTTTCAGTTTCTTCCAACAAGCATTCCTTTCATCTTAGTTGAAAGCCTTTTCCTATCATTTTCTCTTAATAATCTTCAATAAAGGGCTGCATATCTCCTGCCATCTTTTTCCCTTCCCATTTGTTTTTCTGGATGATTCCCCAGTGTATCTATATTATAAGCACTCCAGGAACAACTTCAGCTCATAGCTCATTGCCCTGTAGAGCTTATCCAAACTCACTGCATTCAGATACCGTTAGCACCCGTATAAAGCACAAGCCGCTTGTCTCCAGAGAAAGGGAGAGGCCATGAAGCCTCCTGTCTTCCTGATGTCAGAAGTATACAACAAAATCCGTGCCTCGATTCAGCCTGTCTAACCTGACCCTTGCCCGAGGCCCTGTCACCCCAAGCTTTCTCTGCAGTCATTTGGAGAGAGGGAGGTGGTCTCACCTGCTTCCCTGCACCTGAAGGATCCCTTATTGTCTCAGCATTTTAGTGCAGGCCACAGAGTTCTTTTCACAGCGACCTAACATTCCTCCTCTTGCTTCAGCATCTTTACCACAAGGCTTTATATTGATTCGCTGTCATGGGTTTTCTTTTTTGAGCATCTCAGCCTCATTGTTAGTTCTCAGGGTCTCTCAGTACGGCTTTAGAGGCTCCAGGTTGTTTATTGACGTGTATGTTGAGGTTTTCTTCCCTCCTGCCTAGTATCTGATCAAAGCAATCAATAAATGAGTGCTGTTATTATATTTCCAAACTCTTTGAGGATCTGTTACAGAGAAGGCATTGCCTGCTTAATTGATGAAAGCAAAGCTAAAAAGAGCCTCTTTGGTGGCACATATAGACACTTGAGAAGTGGACAAAGGAAAAGACTTATCCCCCCTTCCTCGTGACCTTGAAGTATGACTTGAAAGGCTTCTATTCTGTCTCTCACTGGCAACCTTTTGTCTTACAGACCTCTGACTTATCTACATCCACAGCTGCACGACTATACTCCAAGTTGACAGGGTAAGAAAAGTGCAATATCCTCTGCATTGTTTTTTCTTCAATACTCTTTCATTGGCCAGCAAAAGTTTGAGATTACTCATCTAGTTATATGTTCTGTGAAAAGAGCTGAAATTCTTGCAAAAATTACTCAATTAAATAGCCACACAGAGCTAAATTATTGCTTAGTATTGTAGGAATTAGGAGTGCAAAAGTACCTGATTTGCATTATTTATAATTGCAACACCAGCTTATAATATTTTTTCTTGTGTCATACTTGACTTCTTAGGCTTCCAGAAGACCTTGATCACTGTGAAAATAATCCTACCAAAGCTTTTTCTTTATAAATCTATGGATTTTACATCAACTCTGAAGTGTAATTAACTTGGGAAAAAGCCCACCCACCTGATTGACAGTTCTTAACTAGTACAGCAGAAGCTCGTTACATATATCATCTGATTCCTTTATTGTATCTGTGGCATTACTCAGGGCCTCAGAGCTGGACTCAATTCTCAGTCATTCAGCTTTGATTTCCCATCTTAGCTTGGCAAGTGCTTTGCTAAGTGCACTATTAAGACATTTTGTAGGTACAGACATGGGGTAAATCCATCCTAACCTAACTTTACTGACCCCAATACTTATACCTCTGGTGTGAAATTGCCTCAGAGTAGAATGAGCAGGTTGGGGGGATTTCATTACAGTATCTCGGTGATGCATATTGCCCAAACCTACCTTCTCAATATTTTCTTAAAGATTGAACTTACCGTGACAGGGATCTCTCAGGAATGCTAAACTTTAAGCCTGTGGCAGTTGAAATCTATAGGGCTGCTCATGGGCATAAGTGCTTCTGCGGGATCATGGCCTCTGGGGGCTGTTGGCAGGGGTACTTGATGGAGATTAATAGCAAGGAGCCCTAGAGGCCAAATTAATTTTCCTCATGGAGTATAGGAGGCAACATTGTAGCTTATATTTTTCTGTAAGGAATGCTATTGAATAAAACAGTTTGTCCTGCCAAAGATCCAAATGGCTGTCAGAAAAGTAGTGTTACATTTATTTTTAGCCTGTTTTCCTAAGAAAATACGGCTTCTTTGATCATGCTGTATGCATGAGTGTGTGTGAAAAAATATGTGTATAACTGCTTAAATGTCTGATTTTGTCCCTCTCCCACCATAATGTTGAGCTGACTGGGCAATTTCAACCACATTTTTGACAGGAGGACAGAAGTCTCAAGGAAATTATTTTGTATAGTGTGAAGATAGAAAGGCAGGTAAAAACAAGAGACCCATTTAGTTTCCTCCCATGAGAGAGAGGCTGTAGCATGAGCTCATTGCTTATTACACATCCGAGAGTGCACATTGTTCAAACTGATGGCATAAATCCATATGAAGGCAAGTTTCTTTCTTTCTGCTGGTCACAAACCTGCTGTTTTTATTCACAGCTGCTGTTCTTTCCCTCTTCCAAGGACAATATGATCTTCCGGAGTCTTTTCTTACACTGCTTTAACAGGTCACACTTCTTTAATAACAATTTGCATCCAAGAGTTGGAAGGTCCCTGAATAGGGCATTAAAATGAGAATTATCAAATTTGGCTTGGCCATGAACCTGCTGACAGATCATAAGCAAAGGACTTCTCTCTATACCTCTGTTTCCCCTTCACACTTTACTGTGTTTAGAATATTGTCTCTTTAGAAAAAGGGAAGCTCTTTACCTGTAGACAGAGTAATCTGGCTCTGCCTGATTTAGGTTCTCCATGTGCTCCCTAAATGAAAATTATAATGATCTGAGGACATTTTTCTATCTGGCTAAGGGATCCTTTTTTCTTTTTTTTTTTAAATTTGGGAGAGTAGTTTATAATTTACAGCTTTTGCCATTCCTGTTTGCTGTACAACTGGAAAGCTTTACCTTTGAAATATATGAATTTGAGAAGGGAGTGGATCTTCCTTTTGCACTGAAGCAGTTTGCTCCCCAGCTCAGTGTAACTGATAGTGCAAAATGGTACAGTTAAAATTAAAACATGCCTCCAGCGAGTTCCAATAGGATATAAACTTATCAAAATATGTACTCTGAAAGGCACCAGAGCACACGGCTTAAAGACCTTTGTTAGATTCTCAGTGATATTTAAGCATTTTAAGATCTGCGTGCTGTTCTTCATGATATTTTCCTGGTGGAATACCCCCAAGTGCGGTCTTTACATGGCTAAACTTATCAGCCTCTGCACACAGTAGTGAGCCTTCCCAGCAGCAGAGTGGATACCTTGTGCTTTCTAATGTAGCCAGCTAAAGCAGAATTTATGGAAAGAAACAGACTGAACCTCTTAAATCTGAACTACTACAGGTGAACTGAGAATATAAAATAGAAGCAGCAACCCCTGAATGATTCTGTGTTCTAACATATATTATTTTTCTTCAGAGGCTGAATGGGATAAGGTAAAAATAGAGGTGCTTCAAATGAAAAAATGAGATGTCACTCTTGATATGAAAGCTAATATAAAATGGAATTTCTGTCTCACAAGAGATTGATGTTTTGACACTTGGTCCTGAGTCAGGAAAAAATCAAAATGAAATAGAAAAATTTTTCATAGGGATAAAAAGTTATATGAAAAAGTGGAGTTTGGAAATATCAGAATGATTTGCTTCATTTCATGCTGATAATAATATCCTCACCATACTGTTCTGTTCTAGTCTATAGGAGTGGTAGTTCTATATCACTCACACATGCTTTCCTAAAGGCTTTCTTCTTGCTTATCTCAAGTTCCTCAGCGAGGAACTTCAGTCTTTCATTTGGCTAAAATGCCACGTGACATGGTGTGCCCAGCTGTGACTGATCAATGACTCAGATGCTAATATTCTCTTGATTTCCTGATCCCCAGGGGAACAAATAATTCTTCCAAAATAATATTTCCTGGGGAAAATGCTCAGGCAGGTATTAGGGAAGAAATGGAATAAACAGAATTTTCTTAACCAATCTTATTTAGCTTGTGCAAATATTCAAAATAAGGCCACACTGCCCATTTGTCTTCTTCCAAACAGTGGAAACGTGATTCCTTTCTCATGGATCATGGGGGCATTTATGCCCTCCAGCTGGGCTGTAATACCTTTCTCTTGACATATTTGTTAATGAAGAAGCTTCCTCACCTGTGGTGTGACCTAGAGTGTGCTGAAAAACACAGGCCCTGCACCTTTGTTTGAACTTGCATGTTGTTATTCTTCATTTTGATTTGCAGTCCTCTGCAAACATTTCCTGTAAACACCTACATCACTGAGCTTCCTTAGTAAAAAACAACTAGGCAAATAAATAAATAACACAAATGAAGTACGTAAAACAATGAATTTACCTCAGATAGCCAGAGATGCTTAGGAAAAACAAAATTTGTGTTTGAGTCCTCCTAGATCACGCACAGGAAATTACTGCATGTTGCTTATATCGGCAACTGGCTTTTCAGAATTCAAACTGCTTCATGTCCTAAACAAATGGCGAGCACTGTATCCAGTGCCAGTCGTTATTGTTTATGCACCAGTGTATTCTGTGAAAACAAATGTGTTTTTTTTTTTTCTTCTGCAAACTCCAAAGAACTCTGACACTGGCAAGATGATAATTTTATTCAGCACTCAGAAGACAGTAATTTATCCCCTGTCCTACCCTTGTGGGTGAAAATGTTGTTGCCATTTGGGAGAGTGATGCAAGCTGATGAGAATGGGTACTCTTAAGAACAAAACAGAAAAAGAAAAATATTCTTGTATAAAATCAGTAGTACAGAAAATGGCTAATTTTCAGAAGTAAAAAGTTTACCTGAACTTCTTCTCATGACCACCGTGTAAGCTGCATAACTGGTGACCTTAAATAAAATTTGCTTTGCAGTACAGTTCGGTCGAATGTGTAGAAATAAGAATTTCCATGCCTTGGGTAAAAAGCAACATATATTACTCATTTATACAACACCTCTTATTTTGTGCATGATATTAAGGAAGGCGCTCTATATAGACCCTAAGGAGACATGGATAAGCATATTTTAGGATCAAGTTCGTAATCAATATCCTGTGATAGTTTATTATTAGCAGGTGCACAGAAATACAATGACATGGTAGTTTGGGCACTTCAAATTATTGAAAACAAGCTTGAGCATCTGGCCTTGATCTTTCTCACCCAGCAATTAATTTAATTAGAAGTAGACCTGTCATGATCTTTTTTATTGATTGTATTTTAAAGCATTTTAGCAGTAATTATTTGTTCCTGTGGACCTACGCAGGCAATTTCAATGTAAGAATCAGAACTTATTTGCACACTGCTTGTTAAAATATTACTGCAATATCTTAGGCCAAGAGCTTGATCTAAACCTTGGTTTATATATTTCTGCAAAAATATCCTGAAAAACTAGCTTGTGAACAAAGGCAAAATCCTGGGGGACTCTGACTATCCCACACACACTTGTAGTGTAATTAGATGACTGCAAGTGCAAAATGAGCACCAAGTTTTAAGAGAAACCTGACAGCAGGTACAAAAACAAGGCCAAACATTACTAGCTAGACAGGTTTCTTAGTGAGGTCAGAGTACGTTTCTCCTGTCTTAACCTTGTTGGTGTAATATTTGTTGTTAACTTATTTATTAGTTCTTATTTTTAATACAATATAGAGAGCCTTTAGCTTCCATGGAAGTAAATACCACATCTCTGACTCTGGCAATTTTGTAATTCCACCTGTCCTCCTGCCTTGTGTTTTCACAGGTATGTCTGTGCTTCTTCTTTTATTCCTTTGGGGAAAGAACATTTCAGATTTTCTTTCCAATTAGCATGTTGTTTTTATTTCATTCATCCAGTCATGGGTCATTTCTCTATATTACATTATCTGATTGAGTTTACCATTCAATTTCCAGGCTTCTCTCTCTCTCTCTCAAAAAATCCCCCTTCTTATCTCATTGTGATTGAAATTCTGAGGGAAAAATAAAACAAGACAAACACCTACCACCTATTCCATAGGGAAATTAAAAAATATATAGTTTGATTGGGGTCATTAGATAATTTGGGATTTTTGTTTTCTGTGGAGATGGGCAAAATTTTGGTTTTATTAATGTCAAAATCTCTGCAAACAAAGTTTTAAAGCATCACATTCTTCACTGCATCGCCACCTTTCCCCCAAGAAGGAGGAATATGCTTTTCCTATATTTTGTTCTAGATGTTAAACAAGGCATTATTAGCAATTGAACTCTTTTCAGATATTTTTAAAGGCAGTCTTCAATGAGACTGCACAGTGTTTTCATGGAGGTGTGTGTGCTGCCTACCATCTTTCTGAGCTAAAAATTATGACTGAAAGCAGGTCAGTGTTTCCTGGAATATGTCCAGGTTCATGCAGTCCAGGAAAAGACTGAAAACTGCCAAGCTATGAAGTACTGATGCTTCTTTAAACACCACTAGGTAGGTAGCTTTCAACCTTCGGTACACATATTCAGCTGAACAGGACAAGTTTGTATGGCAGATTCATGACTGGTGTAAGTGCACATCATATTTCTGGTGGCAGTTAAATCGTTCGTGCCGCATAAGCAAAATCATTATTATTTCCTACCTGTAGGATGAAGAAGATGAACAATATATATATCAGTGTGAATTTACAAGTCCTGATCCATAAGTCGTCCCTATGCTGAAGATACCTCTTTTGTTAGTCCTACCTTTTCTATCTTAATTTAGCAAGTCTTAGAGGGAAAGGAGTAGGTATTCCAAAGGGTTACATTGCCAGCTATATTTGTGCCCCTTTATAGGAAGCAACAGTTAATTTCATTTGGCTTTTGTCTTCACAAAATTTCAGTCTTTGGCACCTGAGTTAATTCCTTACACATAATATTTGTTTTTCTTTATAAAAGACTGCTTTATAAAACAGGAAGAAGGCTTCTTATCTGAGAACAACTGTAGATTTAACTCTATTTTCAAATCTTTCTATAGAAACTAAACCAGAAATGAAATTATTTATGAAAGGCGGATTTGTTACTGTCCTGGTTTCGGCAGGGGTAGAGTTAATTTCCTTCCTAGTAGCTGGCACAGTGCTGTGTTTTGGATTTAAGGTGAGAACAATATTGATAACACAGTGATGTTTTAGTTGTTGCTAAGCAGTGCTTACACTAGTCAAGGACTTTTCAGCTTCCCATGCTCTACCGACTGAGAAGGCTGGAGGTGCACAAGAAGTTGGGAGGGGGCACAGCCAGGACAGCTGGCCCAAACTGGCCAAAGGGACATTCCATACCATGTGACGTCATGCTCAGCATATAAAGCTGGGGGAAGAAGGAAGTGGGGGATGTTCGGAGTGATGGCGTTTGTCTTCCCAAGTAACCGCTACGCGTGATGGAGCCCTTCTTTCCTGGAGATGGCTGAACACCTGCCTGCCGATGGGAAGGAGTGAATGAATTCCTTGTTTTGCTTTGCTTGCGTGCGCAGCTTTTGCTTTACCTATTAAACTGTCTTTATCTCAGCCCACGAGTTTTCTCACTTTTACCCTTCTGATTCTCTCCCCAATCCCACCAGGGGGGAGTGAGCGAGCGGCTGCATGGTGCTCAGTTGCCGGCTGAGGTTAAACCACGACAGTTACTCTGATCATCCCTACACTAGCTTGATTAATCGCAATGATAATAGCTTAAAGAGGAGACTTTGATAAAACAAAGAGTTAGTTAAGTTAATGATTCCTGATCTGTTAACGTTCAGTTCTAATTTACATTTAGTAATTACATTAACATTAAAAAAACCCAAAAACAACCCAGAAGGAGCACCTGTGATATGTACCAGCTGTACTCCAGGAAAAATAATTCCGTCGGCGCCTTGGAAGATGATCCTAAAGTTGCCATAGTTTTGCATCCTGCAATCTGACTTGCGTTCCTGCATGTTCAAAGGTGCACTGAGGTAGTGGGATATTGCAATGTGTTCACACTAAGCTGAGCACTGCCCAACGATAGACTTCCACCTGTAATTGGATGAATAAATCCAATTCTTCTTTTGAGAAATCTTTAGAAAGGTGCCACCAGCTGGTCAGAGGAATCATTGTGGTCTAGAGGACATCTAGATTGAAATCCCTGTTCTGTGCAACTCGGAACAACGATTTACACGCAGTTATTCCCCATGGAAGCCGAGTGTCCTCATCACCACCTGTAAAAAAACATGCAACTCCTGGGGTATATTTTGAACATGTGTGTAATGAGGAAACTTTCCTTACAGACAGGGTCAAGAGATTAGTCACTTCTATAACAATGACTGTGAGGCATTGTTTCAAAACAAAAAGGGTGTTGTGTTTTTAGCCAAAAGTTTGTTTCTCACTAAAAAAAGACAAGCCCAAACAGCTCTTTAATAAATTCTAACTCTGAGGTTTTGAAATTCCTGCTCATTTGATGAAGAAACTTCAATGGCAAATGGAACAAATCCAAGTTCTGCTAATTCTGTTACTATCTTCCTATTTGACAACAGTTATGGTTCGCATTTAATTTTAGCCAGCTCACCTGCTCTACCTGGCAATGCCCTGGTATTGTGTACTTTCCATGGAGAATAAGGATACACTTGTGCAGCCATTCTATTCTAGATAGCTAGAGCACAAGGCAACTCTGCCATTTTTGTGAGGAAGGTTTAGAGGTCACCAATTCAGCCCTGGATGTCAGTGACAAAATACTTGGCATTTCACTGATGCCATTCATTCGGACAAAGGCATTCTTTCTACTAGCTTTAATTAATTAATACTCCTTTCAATTAGTCATTGCTAATCTTCTCTGTTAATGAATTAGCAGTCATTATGAGGTGCAAAAGCTTGCTGAATTATTACAAATTTTAAATGATTTTATGTGGGAAAAGGAGACTAAATTTTAGTATAAACCATTCTTGTCTTGTTTGGAATATACAATGGGTGTTTCTCAAAGTGGCAAGATGGACACACAGGGCAGGGAGAGTCCCACAGGATCCCTGCATTATCTACCTTCAAATCCCTGCTTAAAACTCTCTTTTATGACAGGGTCACAGTAGTTCGGCCGCTGGTCTGCTGCTTTCTGGCCAGCGCACTTGAGACTAGCTGTATATGTCTGTTTTGGTCTCTATTACTTAGATTGTAAGCCCTTTGGCATAGGGAAAGTCTTGTGTTGTGTGGGGTTTTTTTATAGTCTGTAGCACCACAGGCTTTGATCCAAGCCTGAGGACAAAGAAATTTTATGGTTTTGTCTAAGCTACATGACCTAGGAGTGCTTCCCAGTGCTCCCGGGACTGGTTGAATACTTTGATGTATCCAAGCTCTGACTTTTGCCAACATTTGAGGAATGCATCATCCCTATGGAAGGGAAAACCAATTAGTCTGCAATGGCATGTTCTGGTCTAGATGATTAGAGGACTGGGATACTGAATATTTTGGACAGTGTACCTGCTTAGAATACCTTATGCAAAGGTCATCATTAAATTATAATGATACCATTGGAATTAAGTATTATTAAACATTCAGTGAAACATAACTTTTCATGAAAACAAACATCATTATAGAATGATGAAAAATAAAGAAAGCCAGCATTCATTTTTGATTAATTATATTATTTGTTTTCATAAGAATTGGTTATATGAGAAACATAATAATTTGAGTCTTAGAGTGGAGAGCCATGTTCTTAGTACTAATATATGTATGTATTACACAATACCATGGTGAATAAACAGCATTTTAAAGAGACATAGCAAGAAAATAATAGTAATACATTTAAAAACTGCATGCATTGACTGCATCTGAAAGTGCAAGTCATCACTTTCAGCTGCATGGATTTAATCCAAAGCCCACTGGAGTGAATGGAAAGACTGCCGTTGGATTTACTGAGTTCTGGGTCAGGTAATGTGGCTTGAAATCCTAGACCATTGATTTAAATTAAAAATGTGTGTCTTCTTTACTCCACAGATTCTTCAACACGGAAAAAATAAAATCAAACAACCAGAGGGAAAAATGTATATTCGTTTTGAACTTGTGCTCTTTAATTATCCCTGAGTATTTCTTGAAGTGATCATTTTGTTTCTGTGTGTGTGTCAGGCCTGGTACTTTCATAGGCATAAGCCAGAAGAATGTTAAGCAGTTTACAGAACATACAGAAGGACAAGCACATCCTTTCCATGATCTATGCCCCTCTTGTCCTATAGTTTAAAAGCAAACAAACACTGTGAGAGCATCTTCCAACTGAAAGAGGATGCATCCAACACGTGCCTCTTGTCTTAACGTGCTGGATCACATTGTGCAGGCTATGAAATTGTTGTCTGAACCCCACGCTATCATCCTTGCTACTTCCTAGCATCTGAACTCACCAACCCAAAAAGTGATCGTCAGTGGGAATATCTCCCCACCTTCTCTTCTCTCTCTGTATGTCAGAGCCCCATAACTTCTCTGCCCTGGATGGGGAGCCTGTTGTCCTGCAGGAAATGGAGACGCCTTCCCAAATCTCCTGAGTGTTCTGGCAATTTATTCTCTCTGTGGAGGGTCTGATACAATGCCTGTGGGGGATTTTCCCGAGCTTTGAGCTGCAGTGAGCGGTAAAGCTACTTTGATAAGGTCTCAGACTTTCCTGCTGGAAATGCTTGAGTAGGAAGGACCCTGCTCTTTCCACCTGCAGCTTGGAGAAGGAAGGAAGGAGATGGGAAGGAGGTGGGACAGTTTCCTCACGCAGCCAGCTGCCTGCTACCCCAGCACCCAGCTGCAAAGCCCTGGCTGAACTGGAGGGCTTCTAAACAAGTGCAGAAGCAGGATTTAATCACCTGAAGGAAATGGCTGAGGTGCTCAAGCCAATAAATGAGGTTTCAGGGTGGAAAGATGGGTCTTGGTTTTAGGGTGGCTATTGGAAAACAAAATGGGGAAGAGGGAGGAGAAAGGTTTACAACCCATCTCACTGCTTCCTACCTGTGTATCCAGAAAAAATGTAAGTATTTTCAGCAGCCACAAGATTCATCCAAGAAAAAGCTTTTCATGTGGATTTGTCTCAGCTTTTGAGAAGGAACAACTGGGTAGGTCTACTTTACAATGTGAGTTAAGGAAGGGCATTTACCATGTGTCTCTCTCTTTTTCCTATTGCACTTGCACATACACACTCACAGACCATTTTCTGGTTTTGTTTCTTATCAGATTTCCCATTTAGACACTAGCTGTGCACTTTTTTCGCATTTCAGCAGTGCTGGCAGTAAGGCAGTGGCTGGTAGGCAGAGGAACATTAACAGCATGCCCTACAATAGCCTTACAGAAAGTGTGTGGCATTTGAATTGTAGTGGCTACAACATGGTCTCGGTGGGCTAGGGGCTGTATTTGTCCTTTCCTTCCTCCTGTAACAGCTCCCGCTGTATCCCTCAAGGTGCTAAGCAAATCACAATTTTAGGAATTGCTTTCCTATTGCTCCAGAATTGTTCCCCGGGCTTTGTACCGTGATGTGAACTCTAACAGAATTCAGAGGAGCGGAGGAAAGGAGTTAACCTTGAACCTCTCCTCAATGTCTTGCTCATTCTCTAAGTGTACAATTTTCTGCTTCTCTTCCCAAAGGTTCTTCATTTACAATTACATAATTGATAGCTTAACTGTCTGTCCCCTCAGACCATTTTAAAATCCAATATAAATAACACTTCAGAAACAACCTCCTGTGGCCTTTTACTCTTGGCAGCAGAAACTGGGTGTGGGCTGGTTTTCCTTTACTTACTATGTGAAAATGGTTCTTTTGTTTTATAAACTGTTCTTAAAATCTCCGGCCATCTATTTAAGTGTGTAGCTTCCAATTCCCTAGACATGGGGTTCCTTTCAGCACTTCATGTTCTTTTTAAGATTTCATTTTCCATGAGAGGCATAGTGAGTAATTCTACAGGGGGAAAATGTCATGGACAATTTTCAGCGTTTTTGCTTTCTTGTAGCTTGGTTGTCTGATTAGCTTTTAAATGTATTTCGGTTGGGGGGGGGGACGGGAATGTGCTGTTGTGACCAAAGACAGTTTAAAATCATCCACAGGGGTTCAGTTGCTCTGGCTTATATCTGGAATTTTTTTTATATTTTACACCACTTGGGACTGTACTAGAACACTACAAAGAAAGAACACTTTTACTAGAATACAGACAACACTATACAGACACTACAAAGCAACAAATACTTTTATTAAAATTAAGGCAACACCATACATGGAATAGGCTTACACATAATCTGTTAAAGGGCTCGCAGATCTGTAGAAGGGACAGGTCCTTGTCTCTGGAGGTTACTGTGAAAAGAAACATAGGCAGTTCAATAGGATCTCCAAGACACTGTACAACAAGATAGATGTATTAAGAAATACTTCACCATAGGAGGCTAAGGCACTGCAAAGGACCTCAAAAGAGAACATGATCTTCTACAGAGCAAGCTGTTTAACACAGGGAGACAGCTGCAGAAGCGCGAGTGCCTGTGAAGGATGACTTAAGAAAGAATATCCATCTTGTTTATTCTTTTTCACTTGCTTCTGTTTGCTGGAATTTGATGCCCCTTTCCTCCCTGACCCACAATGCTCGGCAAAGCTTATCTGAGGCATTCCTTTGGCTTCAACAAAAAACCTATTTTCACTGCTTGGAAGGTTTCACACTTTGAGTCATTTCCCTCCCCTGCTCCACTGCTGCTGTCTTCTCCCCCTCTGTGCAGGGTAGTACATGAGTAGGTGAAACCACTGATGAATTGTAGCAGTAGGTCAAAATGTACGTATCAGTAGTCTGTAATCTCTTGAGCAGCATTTGATTGAACACTCCATATATGCTTGTCCTGGATGTCATCAGAGAATTTGTAAAAGCTTTCTTGGAGGCCTCTTCACACCACAATCATGGTTTGTATACTTGGATTGTTGGTAACCTCTTGAAATTAGTAGCAAATAAATTCATTAGGGTCCCATATGGGGGGAGGAGGACTGATTTATGTATTCTCAATGAAGTCCTTCTAATATCACAACACAAGCTGTCTGTGATGTTATTAAATTAGATACACTGCAAAGCTCTGAGTCAGAGCCTCAACTTCAGCTTTGTAATGTGCCGTGCTCTGTTAGCTTGGAAAGATGCTTTAGATTTCTTTTTGTGTGTTTTCTATATTCAAATCTGTCTTCACTTTCAAAGTCAGATTTCTCCCTTCTTGTTCCCTGTTTCCATGAATCATTTTGGATACTTGCGAATCTGTTGCATAGGCTCCACAACTGCAAGAGTAATATCTATTATCTTAACCTTTTAAAGCCGTTCTACAATCTTTGCTAACTGGAAAGTACAATATTTGGCATAAAATACTGCTTTCAAACCAGGCTGAAAATCAGTCTTATTTATCAGTGTGCAGATAGTAACATGTTTTCAGCCTGCATAAACGTGGAAAAGAAAGGGTAAAACTCCCAGAGCCTTCAGTGCCAAACTGTCACTTTGGGAAAGAGGAGAACAGAGAAAAGGTTGCTCTAACTTGATATATACTGGATCTAGGCTAAATTTACTATTTCTTACACACTACACACATTTCATATAAGGAAATAAAAAGCATTACATACAGGTTTCTTTGATCTGCCATATTGCACAAGCATTCTTACCATCTTGTGTGTCCCAAGGGAAAAAGAGAAATTCAGTGAAGAACCAGAAAAAGAAAACACCAAAAAGGAAAAGATAAAAGCTGGGACTATGTATGTTTTTCGTACTCTGTTTATTCTTAAGATTTCAGTGAGAACTATTCTTTGTCTTCTTACAATGTATTCAGAGAGGAAATTCAGGAATTAAATATTCATTACTGCTTTTAATGATTAACATTGGTTTTTTAGGGAAAAAAAATCTATTCTTTTTTAATGAAATCCAGATTCTGAACTAGCTGTAGTGGGTGTCCAAATAACGAATCTCCGTGAATGTATCTTAGACCAAGGAAAGCAATAGACTCAGTTTGATGTAGGCCTGTGATGACGTGGGGATTCTGACAACGTGCAGTTTACAAATTCCTGTATAGTCTCCTCCTTACTGGAGTCTCTATACCTGACAGACTGCCAAACTCCATTGTGAAAGCAGAGCTCACTTAGCTTCTCTGTCGTCTGTTGTGAGCTACAGCACATAGGCACTGGCACCAGGCAGTTTTTTATCTGGCACGAGGCTGACCACAGACAATTGTTAAAATCTGTTTATCATCCATTTAGATGCAACAGCATTGGGTAAAGCTCAGCTGGTTGCCAAAGTCAGGAGGCAAATTGTCCTTTTATTTTTCCCCTCCCTTTTGGGGGGGTTTAGGGGGGGGTGTGGTTTGGGTTTTTTGGTTGGTTTTAGTCTGAGATTGAATGTTAAGAGACTAACTTTTCTGTATCCTATGAAGAAGATGTGGAAAAGGGGAACATGAGGCTCCTGAAAGTTTTCTGCTAGAAGACCAAAGAATCCTTAGGAAAAGTGGGAATATTTTTGAATTATTCTTTCCAAGCCAGTTAATTTTTTTACTGGTTAAAGTCTAGAGATAATGTTTTCTGAAGCTTTTAACAAAATCTTCAAGTGTCATGCACCCTTGAGACAGCAAACTATGAACTCATAATTCTTCACGTCCTTTTCCTCCCTTCCCTCCATCTGATTGCCTACAGTGGAACTTTGTGAAGGACTGTCCTTAATGCACCGGGAAGTCTGAAGACCTCCTCACTTGCCTTAGATTTTGATGGTCCATATCCAAGTAAAGGCAAGTGACAAAGACCCTTGGCCAAGAAAACATACTGGGAAAGATCTAGGGAAACCAGGCAAACCCTAGATACTATAATGGTGAACATCTATCATGAGCAGAGACAAAGATCCATTCTGTAGACAGTCTATGCTTGGGAAAACTGTTATTCTGAAGGCCTGTAAAACGGTATTGATAATGTAATTTGCAGACATTCCTTTTATTATTTTTAATAACATTAGGGTATTACTTATGAAAAAAGCTTTACAGTAACCAAAGGCTTACTGTATTAACTTACTCCATTAACTTCCTCTGTGCTGAGTACTATTTATATGGGCAGCCTGCTCTAAACACACTTGTCATGGTTTAACCCCAGCCACCAACTAAGCACCACGCAGCCACTCGCTCACTCCCTGCCGGTGGGATGGGGGAGAGAATCAGAAGGTAAAAGTGAGAAAACTCGTGGGTTGAGATAAAGACAGTTTAATAAGTAAAGCAAAAGCCGTGCATGCAAGCAAAGCAAAACAAGGAATTCATTCATTACTTCCAATTGGCAGGCAGGTGTTCAGCCATCTCCATGAAAGCAGGGCTCCATCACGCGTAACGGTTACTTGGGAAGACAAACACCATCACTCAGAACGTCCCCCCTTCCTTCTTCTTCCCCCAGCTTTATATGCCGAGCATGATGTCATATGGTGTGGAATATGCCTTTGGTCAGTTGGGGTCAGCTGTCCCGGCCGTGTCCCCTCCTAACTTCTTGTGCCCCCCCAGCCTCCTCGCTGGTGGTGGGATGAGAAGCAGAAAAGGCCTTGACTCTGTGTCAGCACTGCTCAGCAGTAACGAAAACATCCCTGTGTTATCATCAACTCTGTTTTCAGCACAAATCCAAAACACAGCCCCATACTAGCTACTATGAAGAAAATTAACTCTGTCCCAGCCAAAACCAGCACAACACTTCAGGATGTAGAAATAGCTGTGGGCCAGAAGGGCAAATTGTGCAGCTGCAGCCATACCAGTAAACTGTGTTTTGTATCAATGTTAGAAAACTATCCCCTGTGACAGAACCAAACTGTCCCAGTAAAAATACTGTTCTACCATTGTATCCTTGACTATTGCCAACTAAACTGTGGTTGTCCAATGCTGTATCTATTCAGTTGGCTGACTGCAAAGCTTTGTTTACATGCATCTTTCATGTCTGCTTGATTTTGGAAAGACTCAATGAGTATCAAGGGATGTCCTGAGAATACAATGCTAAGCAAACAGCTGATAAATTAATGTGAGCTTTCCACAGAGTTACTGAGATCTCCCTGCTACCTTTGGACTTCTTAGTGGATATCTGTGGATTTTGGTTTGGGTCAATAGAAAATAAGATGCTCTGCTTCCAAAGCATATCAGGCCTCATGTTTTCCTTGCTTATACCACAAGGGTTCAAGTGTTAATACTATGCCATTAATTTGATGGAATAGTAGTAGTGCTAAGCAGTTGAGCTGAGAGGAGAATTGTGGTAAAAACATTAGTCCCTCCCCAAACAGTGGGGACTGGTTAAAAAACCCCAACCCATAGAAAGACCTGAAGATGGGTTGTGTGCCTTTCACAAGTTTCCCTACGGCTAATGTTCCTGGGGGGTATTGGCATGCACGTTTGTAGAACAAGAAGAACGTGATTACTGGTAATTTACCACTTTTACTCCCATGAGTGATATAATTAATATAATTCTGTAGAATAAGGCATGGCAACTGAAAAATGTTCTCTTTTAAATCTTACTAAATATAGAGTTCATATTCTTTAATAAGGCAACTTTGGGAGTCCAACTGGTTGTGATGCTATGCTGATGCCTTGCTGTTCTAGCTGCTCTGTGTATAAAGACATATGGCTAGACCACATAGTGAGCTCAGTTAGACAAACGTAAATCCTGAGTGATTCTATTGATTTCATGACATAGTGATTTCAATGTTGTTATTTACTGTACTCCAGATTTACATCAAATGACTGAAAAACCCTTCTTTTAAGGACTGAAGATAATATTTCAGCTGAAGTAGAAACCATGCAAGCTTTTGATTTATTTATTTTGCCATATGGAATACTAAAACAAAAAATATAAAGACCTGCCACTGTTTTACTCAGTAGATTCGTGTTTAAAATTCACTCTATAATAAGATATTAGGAACTGTGATTCTTCTTTCACAGACTCAGGTTTTACACCAGAGTAATCCCAGTATTTTAAATGAAGTTACTCCAAATTTATCATGTTGGAAAAGCAGTAGGAATTGGGTTTGGAAACTCAGTGTTTCAAGCCAAAGAAAGAAGAAATGCTTTGTGCCTTTCATGGTACTTTTATATCAATATATTATTTTTTTTTCTCAAGGCTAAGTAACGTATGCAGAGGCAATAAGAGCTTTTAAAATTTTGAGTGGAACTCATTTTAGGTCTTTCCACTACATAACTTTATGCAATTGGTGTGATGGTTTATATAGTCACAGGCTGTAGGTTCAAAAGGAATGAAAAGCAAAAAACCTGTTAAAATAACTTTAAAGTTGAGACTGAATGCTTCCAAGCAACAGAATACACTGCAATGCAGCCCTTATTCAACCTTCATGCTGTCTAACAATGCCATATTGAGGGATCAGCTCCCTTAGGGAACACTGGGGAAAAAAAAAAAAACAGGAAGAAGGAAAAAAGATTTCATTCTGGTAAAAAGAAAATAAATAACGTTTTATTAAAAACCAAAAAAGTCTGTCTTTCTCCTAAAAGTAGCTATTAGAAAACCAAAAATTACCCTTAAGTAAAATTCTAAGTTATTTTTTCAGAACACTGAGGATTTTTTATTGAAAATTATTTCTTATCAAGAAATGGCTATTTTTCTCCTTAAAATAAAAAAAAAAACACCCTAAAATGTAAAGTCAAGACCAAAAGCAATTATAAATAAATTCTTATCTGAAACAAAAATAGGAGTAATTTTCCAGCTAGCTCTAATCCCAAAGGAGATATCAGATGAACCTCTTTCAGTTTTACTGAATGATCTTTGTGATTCTGATTTACAGTCAATCTTCTTTAACAGACTGGTCCATATCACCATCATTTTAACTTCAGAAAAACATGACTTATAAGTAAGAAATGAGGATGTCATGTAAGAATTGCCACTGACTACCAAGAGGGATGGGAAAGACACCAGCAAGTGAAATTAAATGCCATGATTTGGGTCTTTATTCCACCCCTAACTGTGCTCATGATTTGAATGCTTCTGGATATAAACCTAGTTTTTCAGAGAACAGGAGTCTGACTGGGGGAAATGTATTGTCGTTCCTGGTAATTCAGACTGTCCTTAGTAAAGCATAGTGCTTCTGAAGAAAGGAGTCAGGTGCTTAAAAAGGAAAATCAATATTTTTTCAGGACTTGTTGCTTTTGCCTCCCCTGCTGAAACTTACGGTGCCTTGCTTTCTACCCATTTTTCTTGTAGCTGGGAAGTGGGCTAGGGCATTTTCATTAGGTGTCAATACAACTTACTTACTTAAAACTTCTACCCAAGCTGAAGGTCTTCAGTGACTGGCAAGCTCACTTGCTTGTAAGAATTGCTTCTTCACCCATTTAAGTAAAAATGATTGAAATTTTCCACAGCACTTTAAGCAGCAGGTCCTTGCTAACCTCAGTTATTTTTGCCTGAGACAAGTTAGGTAAGGAGAGTGAAAAGATGTGCCGCACAGCTGGAGGGAGGTGAGGTCAGTAATTTGTTCAGCTGGCAGAAAGACAGTGGGAAAGGATGTGTGAGCAGACCTGCAACACTCAGGGAGGACAACTGGAAGGCTGGATGTGAAGCATTTTGGGATTCAAAGTATCACTGATGGCAGGTGCTGTTAGAAAAGCACTAGGGAGCCCTGGCACCAGTGTAGCAGCATCCACTTGGGTGCAGCCTTGTTTGGGAATGGGCTTTGATTTCTGCTGGGAAGGGGATTGAAGAGCCCTGCTCCAGTAGTCCTGAATGGCCATTCCTGTAATCTTACCCCATGCAATTCTCCAAGAAAAGTGAGGCAGGTTTTTCTGTAAACAGGACAAAGCCAGTTTGCATGCACCTTGTGAGACCATCTTTTCTTTTTGTCTTTTGGTTTCCAAGTTTTGGCCTTTCATTATGAAGCTGCTGCTGGAAAGTTAATTGTGAACCACCTCTGCTTTCTCCACAGTTCTGCTCGGTGGTATGGTTTATTGAGGACTCTGCAGTGTAACCTATCAAACATCAACACTTTAAAAAATTTTTAGAAATACTACCTTTTTTTTTTTCACAATACATACCTGAGGACATATCAGAAGTGCTTATAATCCACGAGGATTCATGATTTTAACTACTAGATATTGCAGGCAGAAGTATAAGATTACTTTTACATGTTTATTGTGTGAGAGACAAAAAATTCTGATTCCAAGTGTTTACCAACAGCATGTTAATTGCAGGCTGTTGATGCACTTGTAAGGTCTTGTTTAATCAGGGTTAGTTAATCCTAAATTAAATACAATCAAGAAAATATTAAATTGCTTAAGGTTTAGCTTCTCATCTCCTTCATTTACATAAAACTAGCGGAGTGATGTTTAGTCATTATGCAGCATCTGATCTGAAGGAGGGGGAATTCAGCTGGTACTGTGCCTCTTAAAGTTTTACTGTCAGATTCAAGTTTATTAATGTTTAGCCTACTTAGGGCACATTAGTATGGAGTCAAATGATAACTCTGTCCTGTTAACAAATTAATCAAGCACTAAATATGCTTTAATGAAGGATCCACAGAGAATATATGTGAAAGCTTACTAGGGGCATGAGGTTTGTATAACAGAGATACACACCCTGAGCAAATGAGGACCATGTTATAATTTTGCTGCATGACTGTCTGCCTGGTATACCATGGGTGAGTAACACCCAGGGAAACAGGTGAGGAGCTGCAGGTTGACCAGTGCGCCCTGCATGCTCGGGAGAGTGGAGAATGAATGAGTCAAGGCACTGGTGGAGCCCAGGGGTCCAGTAAAAAGGCAGCAGAACTTCCTGGGTTGGAAGACAAAAATAAAAAAAAAAAAAAAAAGGGAATGGTCTAGCAGAGAGGACTTCTTTGTTTTGCAGGACAGAAAGTGAGATCAAAGTATGACTGAGTGTCACAGTTTGGTCCATCGTTAAATTCCTGAAATGGTTAAAAGTCATTGGGGCAAATTCAAAGACAATATGGTCTAAAATAACGAAGGACCTTGAGTAGAAATTAAAAAAATCAAACACCTAAGGTATGTTTAAAAATATGAGATCTTCGTATATGTTAATACCTTTACTCCAGGGAGTAAATGTGTCAGGAAAATGAAAGTAATTACTTCACTGTCTTTTGGCCATTCTAGCCTCAGACCTATTTATTTTGTGTATCATCTAAGCTATTCTTTGAAAAATCTTTCGCACACCTCACCCTGACATGACTGAGCATACCGACTCTTTGACTGGGTTTTCAGGAAAATCAGCTTAGATGACCACAGTGGTTTCTTCTGGCCTTAGATTCTATGAGTAGTATTCACTGAATAATGAAAAGTCACAGGATTTCTTCAGCATTTTATCTGAATTTTAGGCAGACTTGCATTGCTTTCACACATACACACACACACAAAAAAAACTGTAATCATTTGCCAAACAATTACTGCAAGATCATAGAATCATAGAATCATAGAATCATTAAGGTTGGAAGAGACCTCCAAGATCATCGAGTCCAACCGTCAACCCAACACCACCATGCCCACTAAACCATGTCCCTAAGCGCCTCATCTACCCGTCTTTTAAATACCTCCAGGGATGGTGACTCAACCACTTCCCTGGGCAGCCTTTTCCAATGTTTAACTACTCTTTCAGTAAAGAAATTTTTCCTCACGTCCAATCTAAACCTTCCCTGGTGCAACTTGAGGCCATTTCCTCTCGTCCTTTCGCCAGTTACTTGGGAGAAGAGACCGACACCCACCTCACTACAGCCTCCTTTCAGGTAGTTGTAGAGAGCGATGAGGTCTCCCCACAGCCTCCTTTTCTCCAGGCTAAATGGCACATAGAGCACTATGATTGAGTTTCATGGCAGCCAGCAACCGAAGATGCCTTTCACTCAGTAGCAGAGCATGGTAACAAATAAGCAGTACTTACAAGAGGGGGTGTTATAACTTCCTATGCTATTAACTATAGCTCATTCACACGTCAACTATTGTCAAAAATCAATGATACTAGTATCATGCAGAAGCTGTATATTGATATTCATTTTCCTCTGGAATATGGCTATATTTTATATCCCTTTCATCTTAGGCAACCAGCTCCTTGGCTTGTGCAACTCAATACAGTTTCAGTGAAACTGCAGAGTGATAGATATATATTTATAGATATACACACACACATAGGGACACATACACATCCATATTTTTTTTTACCTTGGACTAGATTTTGTCCTAGAAAACTTTTGTAAAGTAATGTTATACACAGTATAGCAGAATGTCTGAAGGGATAATTTGTATTGTTAAGTGTTCCTGGTCATATTGTATTATACAGTCACTACTGTTTCTCTGAGCAGCATCTCCTGTGTTTTTAATTTTTTTTTCAAGGCTGTCTGTTCCCTGAGAGGACAATTTTGCACCCAATTGGCTTTTTAAGAATAAGAGTTGACTACAAAAGGTCTGGTAAAATGCCAGTGTGCTCTTCATAAACTTTCCATCATTCACTTTTTCTTTTTTTATTGCCTTTCACTTCTCACATGTCTTTTCCCAGTTCACAGCTCTCTGTTTTTCTCTTGATAACTGGGGTTTTCCAGCCAACACCCAATCCACTTAACAGATGGCTGGCAGGCAGAAACCAGATGTGTAGTGAATCCTTGTCCAACATTATGACTTTGGCTCAGTTGCATCCATGGCTTTTCTAGGCAAGGGTCCCAGGTTTCAAGAACCCTGCCTTTATCCTCTCTTGGCTTCAAGTATGTTGTACCAGAGGGGCTGACACAGAAAACAGGCTAATGGTGACTGATACAGCATATGCAGAAAGACTTCAAATTGAGAAAAAGGCAGTCACACACTCATCTCAAGGGGAATCAGGATTCTCTTTAAACACCCTTAGTCCATGTTGGATCTAAAGTTTCAGCAGCAGTTAACAACATTCAGGAGTGTCTAAGCTGGTGAACTGGGTGGCCCTCACCAAACTTTTGGTGGAACATGCCAATGACCTTGAATGCATGCTATATAGGTTATAACAAATGATGTCCAGTTAGTGTCAGAAAATTTTTTGTTTCTCAAAGCTGATGTGGAAAAAGCCCTCCCCGTTATTCCCTGCTCTGTCTGGTGATTGTAAATGATCAGGAAAATGGACACAGCTGTTAGTATCTAAAAGCAAGTTCATGTAATATAGAGCATTTTGCACACCCTCCTTGTGGACCAGGGGAATTTTTTTTTTTTTGGCAAATGATTCCAACTAGTGAAAGTGCCTTCTGCAGCTTATATAGATGACTAGGAACCTTTGCCTGGTGGAAACTAAGTGCAAATAGATTAAATGAAGTTGCCCTGGAGTGCTTGTTGTGATGAGACAACAATCCTGAAAGACTTGAGACTGAATATTTTTTTAGTGTAAAAGTTAGTTTTTATATTTACCATCACAGCTGTCATGACCATATGAATAATTTATTATAAATCATTTATTATATATTTGCAGACATCTTTAAGAAGTCTTAGATGATTAGTTAGGAACTATATTTGTGGAACTGCCTGATTTTGCATCAAAATATAATTTTCCTGGCCTTTGTCTTTGTTACAAAGTGTCCTCCAGAAAATGGAATTTAGTTCATCTCTATTCATGTCTAAATGCATCATAGTTCTCATATTACTGTGAAAGATGATCCTGTCTGTTGCCTTTGGTCATAACTGAATAATAAAGTCTCTGACATCTCAAGGATGGAAACCTTGGAAGTCTGGGGCTGAATTTGGCAAAACGAAATCTGAAACTTGTCAGCTACTATAGTGGTCATTGCAAGCTAGTAATCAGTTAATATCATAAAGGACAACAGCAAACTTGCACTAAATCAAATGCAAAAGCAAGCAAAAAGAAAAAGTAATTTCTTTCATGGAATAAATCAGAGCAGCTTCATTCTCTTCATTAAAGCAATATCACTATAAAGGAAGTAGATCCAGTCTGGTGAATGGAAAAATCTCTGGTGTTCCTGGCTTCTGACCAGCCCTTGCCCTGGCTGGTAACTCAGTGACTCGGAGGCAGATCTGTCATACTTACCTAGCAGAGTGAGAAGTGCCCTAACAAGACAAGTTGAAACTGGTGGATTTCATAAACTGGTTCATCAATGCACAGGTGGTTCATTACAATAAAATATCTACTTTACATTTGCTGTAATGATTTGAAGATATTCTCTCTTCTGGGACTGGAGGAGCTGGTCATGGTGTGCTGTACTTTTCTGCCCTGTCTTCCATTTCAACATATCTTAATAACATCCTGCTGCTTGATCTTATCACCATTCTTAACAGTTTCTAGCCCCCTCCGACAAGCAGGACACTCACCACTAACTTCCAAATGGTATCCTGTTAAGTACATTATGCGATATGACACATCCCCCTTAGCTACACAGGACTTCAGAGCAGATCAGAGCAGTTGACAGGTTAGGACCCAAGTAGTCCACAGTCTGGGAGAGTTTAATGGATGTACAAGAGGGGACTATGCATTTTTCCAGCTTTCAGGATTCAAAACCTGCTCATCAGCAGTTAAACCTCTTTGACAGAGCAGAACATGATGCCTTCCTATGAGTCTTAATGGACTGCATTTGCTCCACAGCAGTGTTTATAGCGAGCATGACTTTATACATGATTTGTTAATTAAGCAAATTACTGTTAACAGCTTTCTCAAAACCCCATTACCTTTATATCAATTGACTTTTTACAAATTAACATGATTAATTTAAAAAGCATGAAAAATGAGAAACAAGGCTAAGAATACAAGGATGAAACTTGAGGTCACTCTTTCTGGATGTGGAAACAGTTTCTTATGTGAAATTTTCATTAACTTTACACAACAAAAGGAAAAAATACTGAGAGAAAAATACAGTTGACTGTGTCAACTTACAGTCAGCTTTCAGTTGGCTTTAAAATAATCTCAGAAAATTTGGTAAAAAGCCAAACCTGGCTGAGAGCTAAGATTTAAGAACCCCTTCCAAAAGGTAAAATACCCACCAAAAACCCAAAACGATGACCAACATAAAAAAAAAAAAAAAATCGACCCACAAACAATGATTGTGGGTTCTATTGAGAAATTCAAAAGTTGACTGGATGAAACCCAGAGCAGCCTGATCTGGGTTTGAGCAGAGCAGGTGGACCGGATGATTTCCATAGGTCCCTTCTAGCCCTGTTCAATGAATCCAAACATCTATATTCTCAATGGTGAGGGTTAACCTTGGGAACACGCATATAAAGGGAACGGGGCTCTCTTCCATTGCTTCAGTTTGGTAAGGGAGGATTCAGGCACAAGTCAGTAGGCTGGAAAAGGGGAGGTAGCCAGGCTTCTATGATTTCAGCTGGAGGAAATAAAAGAAAGAATGGGGAGGTTTTACCTGATAACATTACATTTGTAGACCAGCAGCTAGAGACCTCTCTGTGTCAGCTGCTGTGCACATTTATAATGTGAGAAGACCTCTGCCTTGAAGAGTTTACAATTTAAGTAGATGAACCAGAAAGGAAGGGAACAATGTCTGTATTGTTCAGATAAATAAAAAGTGAATTAGCTTCAGGTTAACCAGGAAGTCAAGAGAACCGAGTTTAGTTGTCAGAATACATGTCCATCATTTGAAACATGAGACCATCTTTCCACTTCAAGTTTCATCAATCAAGTGTATATGTAATACTAGAAAATACATAGTTCCTCTGTACTTTTTCAGTACATTTCCTTTTTCCATTTGACCTTGTGTTCATTCAGTTTTCCACATCCTTTTGTATAATTATCCAGACAACATCCTGTTGTTAGTGTGGGTATCTCAGGCAGTCATAGGGGAGGGAAAAAATGTATATAATAGAAAATACATGCTTGTCAAAAATTGGCTTGGGGACTCTGGAACTAGCACAGATCCTGAAACTGCTTTTAACTTTAATTTTTCACTGACAATGTTTCTCTATGCATATGTAGAAAGAACTGTAAAATTTCAGTCTGCTCTGTGTGTTTATTTCTCGTTTTATTTTTACAGTGTATTAGAGACCAGTTATGGCAGTAAAATTCAGTACTGCAGGTCTGTATATATTCGCTGACCCACTTTTCCTTATGATAGAAATGTCTGACAGCTGAAGCTTGTCTATATCTTTAAAAAGTCAAACAGTTAATGTGTTTGATGGGATATTGTACATATTCTGAACACCTATAGGACTTTTTACTTTCAGATTCCAGATGCAAGTATTGACCTTTTAACAGCATGTCAGTCCCATGTATCCCTTTGGACTTTGGGGATATCCCCAGATTATTGTTAGCAAAGAATGTAATGCCATGTAGCTAACAAGTAGCCTAGTCCTCTTTGGGTCAACAAAAATAATGGCAATAGAGTATTAAACAAATGAATAAATGCAATACAAATGTTCCTGACTTTGCCAATCCTAGCTGCAGATGGCTTTAATTCCCTTTCCTATTTCTAGATGCTTTCATTATGGCAGTATTCATGATTATGTCCTTTTCTGAATTACAGAAAGATATTATCAGATGGAGTAAAGCTGCTCAGTCACCTTTGTGCTCATATTCCTATTTTTACCATTGTCTTTCCTTCTGTCAGAAGAGCATTAGCAGCTTGCACTCATAGTTCCTGCAAAGGTCCTGATACCTCTCATCTTGCAAAGTAGAAGTCTCATTTCACCAGTAAGAATTCTTACGTGATTCATCTCATGAGTATGTGGTCAAGATTCTGTCCTTTATCTTGGAGTACATATTCTCTTGTATAATGACTATGGATTGTGCCCACAATGAGGTCCCAAGTTTCAGTACTCATCAAAATAGCATGGTAGCACTTAGGAGCGACCCTGGGAGCAGTATCTCATTAATTTTTGTGGTTGGTTGCATCTCTTCAAATTGGTGAAAATTCAGTTCTTACCAAATGAACCGAGGCAGGGGCTCTGTTATTGTTCTGTGTTTATAAATTCTTGACACCAACTAAAGTTTGCAATGAAAAGATCATTCATATCAATACTCATATGGCTACATGAAGAAAAAGTTTCATCATATACCAGGAAAGGCTATTTTAACAGAGAGCTGACAGTGTGGTCTGAGATGTATTGTCATTGTCATATTGTAATGCAGAGAAGTGAAAATGACCCCTAAAGTATTTCAAGTACTTCTTTATTTTTTAAAAAGCTAGTAGTCTGACAGAGCAATGTGTATTGGGTTAAAGAGAAAGTATCTTGCCTTTGAATAACTAAGGAAGTGGAAGAGCTGAGTTTGGATATTGATTTTATTTTATTTTTTCATTGTTTAATTTAGAAGGCTTTAGCGTACGTTCAAACACCCATTCAAACCTCCATCCCGCCATACAATATCCGAATGAAGCTCCTATTGGGAAGTATCAGGGCTATGGCAGCTTCTACTGAGATACCACTCATGGTTATGGTGCTAGTAAAACAGAACTGTATAAATGCAGTAAATTGTCATTTGAGTGTCTGTCGGTCAAATCCTGTAAAGGAGAGCACAAGTGGAATAATCAAGCTGGTACCTAAGGTGAGACCGAAGGAAGAGACTGAGTGCAGCATTCAGCCCCCCTGCGATACATTGCACAGATCCCTGCTTGCAATGCAGCTAGAAGGGCTTTAAATTTCTTGTGAAGTAATTCTTTAAAAACAAAGCAATGCGACGTAAGGAACAGTTGTTTTGTAAGCACTGATACCATCTTATTCAAAAAGAAATGTAAAATAGAAAAAAAATGGACATAATACAGACCAAACAAAACCTTTAGTTGTTCTGATTTCTTTGCTGTCATTGAAAATGCCAGTCTATTTGTTGCCTTCCTAAGGACTCTTAGGTCTAATCATCATTTTCTGACAGAAACCTGTTCTTTTCAAAAAATGTATTTGACTGGACCCAATTGTAATTTTTCTTTGACAATGTGGATGAAATGCACCATTTCTCTTCCTCCTTGTCATTCCCCCACCAGAGGAGGGTGTCTGTGTTTGCTTAGCATTAATCCCTCTGTAACCTCAAGAAACAGAGAGAATTAGCTCATACTGAGCATTGTGCTACTGCAAAGCAACTGAATCTCAGGATCTAACCCAGCTCATTTAAAGCAACCTCAAGTGTATTCACACAACACTGCAGACTGCAGTATAGGCATATCCTGAGTAAAGTACCAGGAAGATTTAAAGAGTTTCTTCATATCTTGTGTCTTGGGAGTTATAAAATGAAAAGAAAAAGGGGGGATCCAGGGGGAAGATGTGTTTCTGGGAATTGCAGCCAGCAGTTTGTCAGTGAAGTTTTATTTTGTTATTCATGTCTCTTCATTTCAAATAGTAAATCATGCTCCGAGGCAACGGGCCTTTAAAGGACTTGGCCATGGTACTTGCTTCTTTACCCTACATTGATGAAACAGCCCCTCCAGTATAAATACTATCTCCTGATCATGCAGATCCAGGCAGATCAAAAGGACAGCAGAACTGAAATACATACTGATGCCTCCAGCCAGATTTTGATGGCACTAGAGGTAGCTAAAAGATCTTCTTTCAGAAAAGCCATCATTGCATGTGACCACAGTAGAGTGAAACCAGATTTCCAGCAGTGTAGCTAAAAGCGGTTTGTCCCACTAAGGGTGTCATCCATATGGGCCAAAATCCTAGTCATTTAGGCATCTCATAGGTTGAATAGGTCCCTGGAAGGATTTTTGTTTTCTTTTCAGTTGCCCAGTTAATTTTACAGGGAGCATGGTCCATGACTTTATGAGAATCCTACTAGGTGCTTGTGTCCATTTCTAGGTATCTAAATGCTTTTTAAAATATGTCCTCCTCAGTCTTGCTAGGGGAATTTTAAGAGCTTGTTTCCCTTTTTTCCCATTCCTCTCCCATCTAAAAACCCCAAGGAATTAAGGCAGGAAGTCCTTCTTGACAAGTTATTGTTGTTTTTGTTGTTAACAGCTTCCACAAAACTGTCCCAGGAGCTCCACAGGGCTTCAGAGACCAGTGTCTGGAGAACTAGAGGAAGGGGGATTTCTGTAGGCCCCGGGAGAAAAAAGTAAATGTTTGTTCCGAGATTATGCTTTGGTCTTCAGTCTCATATTAAGAAAAATGCATAGTGCTCTTGGCATATAGATCTTAATGGCGTGGCTGAGCCCAGAGTCTGGTTTCTGATATGTTTTTTCTGAGAGTAGCTTCCAGGGAAACAAAGATACAAAGCACAAAACCCACATGTGCACTACAAATTATTACAAGGTAAGGGGAAATGAAAACAAAATGAACTCTTGTTCCTATTACTAGCTTTTAAGTCAGTATTTCCCTTTTGGTTCACTTTGTTGCTGATCAACAGGCAGAGTCACGGAAATCATGCAGGACTGTAATGCCAGGTCTTTAGGACTCTGATTTGGATGGCTGGGCAAAGTTATCAACAAGCCTTAACACAGATCAGTCTTAACACCAAATCAAATGCCAGGGTGGCCCTCAAAGGCTGAGTAGAAGAGCAGATGAGAGAGAAGCATGTTGTGCAACTGATCTTAACAAATTGGGAATATGATACAGTTAGTAGACAATTGCCCTTTGACAGGTGAGTAAAGGAGAGGTATGACTGCTTAAAAGCCAAAATGTTTTAGGAGCTCTTCAGAAACAGCCTTCCAAATAGAGAACGCCAATAGTTATATTGAGCTAAATAAGTAAATACTGCAGTGTCAGCTGCTCTACTTTTTATAATGTTTTGACTATTACTTGGTGGGTAAGCAGTAAGCAGATTTGGGTTCCATGATAGAGGTTATGAAAGATTTCCTATATCACCATGGAAAGCCACTTAGGACACATTTTTAAGATTCTGATTTTTTTAGGTGCCTCCATTGTGGAAGCTGAATCCAATAAACTGAATCTAGAAACAAGGGACCAAAATTATCTACTATTTTGAAGGCCTTGACCTTAATCTTCCTGTGCTATAGTTTTTCCAGATATGATATTTCTGTTTTTCCCAGAGCTGGTCTGCAAATAATATAACTGGCATTCAGAAGGAAGTTAGGCCATAGATGAAACTATAAATCTCTGTTTGGAAACACCAAGACTGGAGTGCATTTCATTGTTTTGCTTTTGGTGTAATATTTTTGGTGTTGCTACTAATGCATGTCTACTGAGTTCTAAAATTATTTCACCAACATCATGTGCTATCTATTAGGGGTGGGTAAAACTTTTCAGCCACATTAATGAAAAAATGTGCATCTAAAACTGAATCTGAGCCAACTAT
>NW_008825100.1:5613204-5660725 GCF_000699105.1 Pygoscelis adeliae
AGGTAGGAAGCATGTGGTCAAATTGTCCCCTCTTGCTCTTCTACCCCTGACCTCTTTCCACCCCTTTCTTACATACAGAGCTTTAAGATTCAGATTCATTTATCTGACTTTAGACATATTTTAAATGAGGTGGTATTTTAAATGAGCTGAATCACAATCTAGGGGTAGCCATCTCTCATCATTGACTATACAGCTTGCTTCAGGCATCTAGCTTTCACACTTAGTTGCCTCACTTAAGTGTTTAAAGCTAGATGAAGCTGAACAGAGTATTCTCAGGAGATTTTCATGACGGTACATATAATGAAGTTCTGTATGGAACTTCCTAAAAAGGGGGAGATATGATGAACATCATATGTCACGGATTCTTTTCCTTTCCATGCGGGGAGGGGGGGGAAGTCTGAACATTACTATTTAATCCGTATAATTGTTTTTATGTGGAATTAGGAAATGAATGACAGGCTGATCCGAAATACTTTGGTGTTTAAAGGCAGTAATACTAGGAGCAATTTACATCATGTCAAATGCAAACACCTTATGAATATTCCATTTTGTGGCTTCTTCTGCTGCACTATTTTCAGTGATTCTGCCTTCTGACAAAGAAATATTTGTTCTACTCAGCATTTCAAAGAGAGTCAGGAAAGAAGAAGAAAAACTGTAACTGACTTTTATTGTCATTGTCAGTGGAAAAAACAGGTATCATTATAAAGACATCAAATATTTTTGGGCAAAAAAATCCCAACAGCTGTCTGCTGTCAAAGATATGTCAATAGGAACATTATCTTCCTTCAGAGAATGCCTTGGCTGGCTGCAGGAAGTTAATATTTTAAAATACTTCAGATTTGCAATAGCCCAAAATATGAAGTTTGGCAGGATACTGAGGAAGCAAAACCAATGTAGTGCATTTTTTTTTTTTGACTGATGAAAGCACATTATAAATTATTGTGATGCAGGACCCCAGAAAATATACCCTGTTAGATCTGTGCTGGCCTAGGGTAGATGTTTCTGTAAAGGGCTTTTGAAACAGAATATACTTGCGTGATAATTTCATATATACAGTGTATATATTTTTAAATTCTGTAATACTGTGCTGATGAGACCAGAAAGGAAAAGATCTTAAGATAAGAATGCTAGGTGATCATAGATATCATCTAATAGCAAATCTGTAACAATAAGATTCTCCAATACAAACAAAATTAAACTTGAAGTTATTTTTTAAAAGTTTCCCATTGATGGATGCAGGAACCATTTTTTCCTTATTAATAATTTAATTCACTTGATCTACAGAATGATCCCTCCCCCTGTTCCTCTTCAGTGGCCCCAGTGTTAATGCATGATCATATCCAGGGGAAATAAAGATGAAAAAAGGAAATGAACAATAGTACCATTTCAGAAATAGCAATGAGGTACTAGCTGTAAACCACCACGGATGATTACAACTTTGCACTCTGGGATGGAATGTATTTGCATTCATATTTCCTGATCAAAAAATGAATACATTTTTAGCTTGTCTTGTTTTTACACCTCTTTGTGGTCCAATTTCACATACAGTCAAGATGTTAATGTAATATTTTCAGTCTCTGGTCCTATGTAATTTTCTTATCTATTTTTAATGGGATTAGCATAGAGTATGCCATGTCTTACTTTCGGCTATGAAATTTTAACTGCATATTAAGTTGTGTTAGCAAGAGCTCAGCCAGCAGGTGGAGGCAAATGATTGATCCCCTCTATTCAGTGCTTGTGAGACCACATCTGGAGTGCTATGTCCAGTTTGGGTCTTCCCAGTATAGAAAAGGTTTTGACTAACTGGAGGGACTTCAGAAGAGAATCACCAAGATGGTTGAGGGCCTGGATGTGCTAGGAGAGGTGTTAGTTCAGCCTGGAGAGGACAAGGCCAAGGGTCGTATCTTCTGTCCTCATCTTCTCTATAACCACCCATTAAGAAGTTAAATCAGACTATTCTCAAATTACAAGGATTTGAGAGGAGCTGGACACAAGTTGCAGCAAGGCAAATTTTAGTTGGATATAAAGAAAGAAAAGTCACAATAAGAGTCGTTCAGCCCTGGGTCAGGATGCTCAGAGAAATTGTAGAATCTCCATCCTTAGAAATATAAAAAAAAAATAACTGTTTCCAAACACCAAAAGAAAGGGGGTTTTACAGTGTTTTGGTTTTGTCTGACTAAAGGAGGGATGAAAAAAGAAATCAAAACCACACAAATATTTTCAGCAAAGGATATCAGGAAAAAAAAAGGTTAAATTTTATTTTAGAATTTTAACAAGTTTGTGTAGGTTTTTCCCTGTCTCTAATAACAATGCTGATGCTTAGTATATTCGCTGCAACGTCTCCTAACACCTTTCCACCCTAAACTTAGAGCACTAAGTTTTCATGTTACATACAGATGACATCTAGAGCAGAGTTTAAATTTTTTGTTCTTTATAGGAAAGAAATGGAATAACAGATGGTTCCAATTAAAAAACAGCAGGAGAACTTTTTTTTTTTTTTTTAACTGAGCAATCTGGGTCATAAGCAAATACTGTTTTTTCTCTCCCGCTTCATCTTGCAATTGCAATGAATTCTGAAAAAAACCATAACTAGAGATCTGTGAGATAAGAAATGTAATTAAACCTAGTAGGAGTCAGGCTGCTTTGTAACACCTTTGAACAGATGGAAGGATAGAATGATACCTAAGGCAATATCAGATATCCTTTGGAAAACCAAGGAATTATATTCGTTCCTCAGTGACCACTGTATTCCACTGTTATTCCCAATGGTTTGGATAATCTAGCACTAAATGCAACTATTTTGCAATTTGTCTATATAATTTGTCCAATATAAAGGCTTGGGGAAAATTACTCTTTTTCTATTCCTAAGCAGAACACAAATGGTGTTACAAGAATCATCAGAACACCTCACAAAGTGCGAACACACCAAAATAATATAAGAACCACTTTCACAGTCTCCAAACTGCTCACAGAAATAGTCCTATGATTTATTTTATTATTCACTGTAACACTCTGTCAAAGGAGTGTTATCATGGCCAAGGGCTGGTTGTACAGGGGACAAAGGATTCCTGGTGCTATTGGTGAAGTCATCCCAGTTCTGAAGGGGGCAGAAATCAGTGGCAAGAGACCTGGATTCAAATCTGATCTTTGATGCAATTCGTTGTAGCAGCTATTGAATATCCAGGACATCTTGGATAATCAGTACCTATTTCTTCAATCAAGGGGCGGTATTGGCTTGCATAGAAGACAGAAACTACTCTCTGCATAAGAGAGCTGCTTTTTAACTCCAAAGGGCTAAGAATTGTGTCTTGGTATCTAAGATGCCAGGCTTGCAGCTGGGGTCAAGCCAGAATAGCAATCAATCCCATGTATAAAGCATTTGCTATGTTCTACTCTTAATGAGAAATGACCCACTTAACACTGGAAAATAAATACATAGATAAAAGTAATTTAAACTATAATAACACCAGCAGTTTAAAAATGGTGCTTTATGTAATTAATATTTAGCAACTAATAAATTTCTTTAATAGTAATTAAACACTAATTAAACAATTTCCTCAGGAATGTATTCACTAATGGTATTTCTGGATAGTCCTTTTCCTTTTAAATGTTTCATAACTGTTGTTGAGTAATTAATGTTCACTAATTAATTTTGAAGTAAGTGTCCTGACCCTTCAAGCAGTCTAGGAATCAAATTCTCTTAGCTGATGTGTATTCATTTAAAACAATTCATAGTAAGACCAAAAAACAGCATGGCTTATAGGGGACAAAATACTGGTGCCTTAGACTCCTGAAAACTATTGATTCTCAGTGAGGTTTGAGCTCCTAGAGGCTTGTCTGCAAGGATTCAGGCTGTTGGACATGTGGTCGTGCTGTGAGTGACTTGGTGATGAGCTGCTACTCCAGTGTGGCATCCATGCAGATATCTTTAGGTTGTTGCAGTTCCCAGGTTAAATGAATTAACTGAAAGATTACAGTGTTTCCGAGTGGAATTTTTTAATTTCTCCCAAGTTCGATGGAAGCCACTTCCTCTTTCTTTCCTCCCTGGAAACTGGTGAAGTGGAAGCTTTCATAAAGCTTGGGGGCTTGTCAGTCCGAAGGAGCGTTCATGGTGCTTGCAGCTACAGACAGACCCTGGCACAAAGGTAAGGTCTCTGCAGGCAGCCTTGGAGGACTGATGCACAGATTTTGCAGTGCCCAGCAGCAGGTACATTTAAAAGGTATCTCTGCTTTGTAAAACAGCATGGATGGAAATTCAGTGTATGTGGTGCCACTAGCCTCACTTCCTAAAGACCCCAGCAAGGCTCTCTTGGACACTGCTCTAGGATTTGGTAAAACCAAGCTGTTTCAAATGAATTATTTCAGGCTTAAAGTATTTTTAAAATGAAAATTTGCATTGTTTGAAGGTTTCTGAGCGTGTCTTTCTTATCAGGTGCAATTCCTCTGTGGGCTACAGCTTATAATCATATCTCTGGCTGGATTTTTGGAAGTAGGATTAAATATGGATGTTTTAATTTTGAAAGCGCAAGCTGAAGCTTCAATTTCACAGAGTCAAATCTCATTTCCATTAAAAATGGCTGTAGAAGGGTCAAAAAGCTCTGTCTCAGTCAGTCAATATTATGAGATCACGAGTAGCACAATGAATGAGTTATAGCTGCTTGAATGCACGACCTGTGCTCAGTGGCAATTGACTTCAGAGTGGCAATTTGTGGGCATTAAGTCAGAGCATGTTCTTAGCCCATGGATGTTCTCAGTGACAGAGTGTTCTCTTTAAAGTGTATTTTTTCAATCCATGTATATCTGGAGCAGTCAGCAACTAATGAACTACTGAAACCATCCTAAATCTTGAAGAAATATTAAGAAAATATAAAATAATAATTCCTTCCTACCATTGGATTGAAAAGCATAGACTAGGTTCATTATGCCCCCTGATATTCACAGCCAAACAAAGAAAAGGAAATAATCTGAACCTGGTTAGAAAGGTAGGCCCAATTCTGCTTTTATTCATGCTGTGATAAATCTGGGGCTACTCATGTACAGCCTGAGGGTGGCCTTTATTCTTATTTGCTGCATTTTAGCGCTCTTTATTCAGCACAAAAAGGGAAGGAGTCAACCTAGAAGGCAGAGGCGGAGATATCTGCAAGCTAATACAATACTGTGAAAAACCTGTCTTTAGAAGAGTAAAGAAAATACTAATGACTTAGTTGGAAAAATAATTAAAGGATATTGGTAACATTTTTGTCAATTGAAAACATATATTTTACTTGCTTTCAGTTTATGAAACAATGACTAATTTCACCAATTAATTGCTCTGATGGAGAACTGTGGTTTTTGGGTTGACATACCCCTTAATTTTACATTATGCTTCATGAACCTAGTAATTTTAAATGAGTATCATTTAATTCTAAGGACAATGAATGAAATAAAGGAGACCTGGGAAGTTATGATACAATATAGAGGAGTTTCTTCCACTCCAGTTAAGCCTATATTATTATTTTTCTCCTGTTGTTTTTATAATATATTATTCCTCAAAAGTCACTGTGAGGTCATTTCTACAAAAGCCTGCAAAATCCTCAAATTGCTAGTTGGGAAGTGCAGCTCTGCTCACTAATCCTGCCTTAGCTTTGAGTCATCTATGGATGACTGCAGCAAACTATGTTAGCTATATAACTCTGCAGTGAGGATGGAGGCAGGTTTGTCATGGTGTCGTTGCTTCTTCCTCAACAATGCTTCTCTCTTGCATTCGCAGTGCAGGATGGACAAGTTCTCTCAGTCTTACACAGGAGGAACACTGTGCACAAATGACTGAGTGTAAAATAAATGAGGTCACAGTGGCACATGTGGACCTTTTCTGGGGGAACAGGACCCAGCTGTCTGTTGCGACACTACCACAGGCAAACTGAACAGCAAAGACTTATCAGATGAGAGGGTAACTAGAGAAAATGACATGAAGTGATAGATCAAGTTGCAGCAAAGGCTAATAACACATATTGGATTAAAAATACAGGTTTCCTGAGTCTCAGGTGAATCTGTTAAACCTGAGATTATCTGCTCATCTAGCCCTCATCTAATTTGACCCCAGTGGGATTCTGTGTGAGAACAAGGAGAGAAGCAGGGAAGGGAACCACCAGCTTAATTTTCCTTGTGCCATTTATGCAAATCTGTGCAGCCAGCACTGAAAATCCCATAGCAGATTTGCCCAGGAAATTAACCCATATGACATATTTATTCAAACTGTGGGTATTTTTCAAGTAACTCCCCCTTCCAAAAATCCAGAGAGAAATATAAATTTGAATATGCATGAAAGTCATGTAAGAATGTTGTGACTGGTGAAGGTGTTTTATAGATTCGGATGAAGAACAGATCAATATACAGCTGAGATCTTGCTGCTTAATGCTGGAGTTGGGCTGTCAAAGTAACTGACAGCAAAGTGTGTGCCCTTAACATGCTGCCCTGTGCCTTCCAGGTATGTTCATTTACTTCTTCAGGTGGTTTATCTGCAAATGAGACCTTAAGCAATAAAGAATAGTGACTGGGTGTGCCTGCAAGGTGTCGGGCACACCATATCCCTGGAAGAACTTGCACTTCTGAAGGTGCACTTTGTGTGAGGTGTTATTTTGCCAGTGTTAGCCTGCCCTCTAGGCGCTAGATTTCTGTTTTGAGACATATAGCACAGGTGGCATGTATCGGCTGGATCTGTGTGTGTGTGTGTTTCCAGTACACAACATTTGTTTAAAATCAAATTCTCTACGTGGAATTGGCTTTGCAGAACCTAGCTGGTTTATGCTGTGTAAGACTCCTTGTCACAGGTGCCTTTGAGGAAGTGTCAGAGAGTAAGTGCTTTCCAGACAGCCTGAGCAGTACAGGGGACTTGCAGTAACAATAAAATAGTAGTAGTAGTAGTAGTAATAATAATTGTTAGTAGTGAAACGAGATGATGCACAAACAAATTTAACTTCCTGTACTTCCCAAATTATATATTTTTTTACCGTCTTTACCTTTAAAAAAATAAATTTTTGTCTCCATCTGCTTCATGGATACATAAGTTAAGATCAGTCTTTAAATTCGAGAACCGACAGAAGGTCAGTTGTCAAGGCAGTTACCCAGCCAAGAGGTATGAAACTTGATGAGCCAAAAATAATTTAGCACCATTATATCAAAAAGACTTGAATTCTGTGTATCAAGTAAATACCATGAAGATTTAGCTGAGCAGGGAGAGAAGCACTTCTTGGCTTTCCCTATGTCATGATTAAACCAGAGATGATGTACATGTACTTGTATGATATTCCCATTGCTCTTTAAAGTTTGAATGGACTCAGATTCATGGGACTAAAGAGGTGGTTCAAGCTGATGATCAGTTAACCAAACTCACTCTTCACATATTGCTTTGGAGAAAGAAAGGATAGTCTTGGGAGTAAAGTGGAAGTTTATGACACCAAGGAAATTGTCTTGGATCTGTTCTCTGCTATTGGGATGTGCATGTAGTTGACTTCTGTCTCCGTTTCTCCACTTGTCTGAAATAAGCTGTAGGTAGCACTTCCAATTTTTTTGAATGGGTGTATGAGCTCTCTTTGAAGTGTTGCACTGCCTACTGCTATTGCTTCTTACAGCCTGATGCTTTCTTCAGGGCTTCTCCAATTTTGTACATGGATGCACTGTCCTGGTAGAGAATGAGGAAGATGAAAACATTCTGCTACGGTCAGGTCTGCTCTGCCCCCAGCTTTCTCTGCTTCCAAATTGAGATAATCTTGATGTTTATGTTTTGGAAATAAACTGTACAATAAAGATGGAGTTAATGAGAACAGACAGTAATGAGGGATGAAAAACATGATACGACGTTGCCTCTCTTGGGAGGGGGAGTTACACAGAGGGCACTGTGGTGTTAATGTATGTACATAAGGAGAGTGGTGAAGAGAAACAATTTCAAAAAACCTGGGGAAGAAATAGGGTTACTTGAAATGCCTTTGATGTACTGTACTGAATGTACTTTGATGACTGTACTGCAACTCCTGACCTATAAACTTCTCGTTTGACCTTGGACTTTGCATGCATGCTTTTCTGGTGTAATATATAAGCTTAGGTGTACAGTACAGGGAAAGAAAATAAATCTTAGCTGGTTACTGTTTGTTACCAAACACTAGCAGAGATTAGAATGTAGATTTCTCAGCATTTGAGAGCTCGGCCCCTCATCTCTCTGAAGCATATTTGATGCCACAATCTCTGGTTTATTAATGTATGAATACTTCTGGATTCTATGAGGCCTTTCTTGCCAGAGGAATGTCACCATCATGCTCCAACGTTGCCTGTTGCTTGGTAATTAGCCTGCTCTTCTGGCAGGAAAGACATTTGAATTTGAATCCTTGTTAGGGAAGGAATTGATTAGATCTTACTTTTATTTTTTACAATTCTTATTCTGAATAAGTGGACAAATTTAGGAGAAGCCAATGTAATGGGGAAGGTACCAATGCCAGCTTATCTGACAAAGTTTTGTACAGAGCTCAACATGTGTTCTGGGTGTGTTTACCAGATGGACAGCTTTTGTCAGGAAAATCATGTGTTTAATGTTCCTGAGGAGATCTGGGTATCTAGTTCATACTCTGCTAGGAGTTCTGTTCAAGCTTAGCAGTAGAACTGTAAATGCCCAAGAGATCTAAAATTGACTTCTGTGTAGTCCATAGGTGACTGCAGGGAGAAGTGGTAGCTGAAATGAGGAATTGAGGCCTGTGATTGTGGAGTTGCAATCATCTGATCCAATGTGCTGAAATACATTCACAGACCCAGCCGTCAGCCTTTTACTGCAAAAGTGTATCAAAACAATATCAGTTGGGAGGTATCCATACCTTCTCAAGTACTGGTTTGAGTAAAGTGATTTTCCTGTAAACTGTCAAACTTGCTGGGAATATTCAATATTCAATATTCAGTCAGAGGCCTTTGGTGAGTAATAGGATCTTACAAACAGAGTGCTAATTATATAAGGGATGAATGAGTCCTAACTGAGTGATAAATGAACATGTCTGTCAGTGATATCCCAGCACATATCAACTTGAAGTTCATTCAGATTCCTCACTTATTGTGTTCCCTGGGCACTGCTGAATTACAGTCTCCTTAGGTTCAGATGCTGTACATCATTGGGTTTGACAGTGTCACTATGGGATCTTTGTATTTTAAATGTTGCTTTAGGCTTAAAAGGAGAAATGTGTCAGCACAAGTCTTCACAGCTTGGCAGACAGCTCTGGATTCACCTTGTCAGTCAGGTCTTCCTAATATACCCTGCTTTAGAAACGGAGAGTATCTTCTCAAAGGCATACTAGGCTGAGCGCTGTGATCATTGTGTGAGATTTCTACATTGCAGTGTCTGATGAGTCATACCAATAATTGAGTACCACCTGACATGAAGTCCAATGGGCTTTATGCAACTTCAGATTTACATTTGGTATAGGTAATATACCATTAGGTGTGCCCTGTAATAACCACAGAGGTTTTTTTCTTTTTTTTAAGAACTTCGTTAATTTTACCAAGTTGAAGTTTATCATTAAACAACCACTAAAAGTCACTAGGGTTTCCATTCCATGCAGCTCAAGTTTATTTTTTCCCCTCTTGGCCATTTTTGTACTACAGTGAAATTTTAACAGGCTCTCTTGAGGTCCAGAAGAGCATGTAAAGTTCAGCTACTCCCTGGTGTCCAATTCAGGAATCCCCAGAATAATGCTGTTTGGTAAGCAACACAGTAATTCTCATTCCCTAATTGACCCTGTTCCCTCTTCATATATCTTGGGGGAAGACTAATCCTTGATGAGTGACAAATTTCCTTTCATGGAGTTTTACTGCATGCTTTAAGGTCTCTCTCAGAGAGCTAGTTAATTGTAAATCACATGCAATTTCTGGCAAAGCTTAGGGATCTTGAGTTAATGATAACTTCTTGATTTTTTTTAAATCAATGAAAAAGTTGGTAATGAAACACTTTGCAAGAAGGAATCAGCTGTATTGTTGATGTCTTATATAGCCTAAAACTAAGTTGTTAGCTGTCCTTTTCTGAGATGAGAGAGCTTTTAGGATGCAGATAATATACGGTCTCAGACAGTCAGGATCAGGCATGCCATAATTTTCAGTCTTTAAAATAGCTATGGTGTTCTGACAGTTCCATGGGATATATACACTTTACCAAACAAAGAAAAAAAATTCACATTTATCAATCCAAAGGTTATAGGAAGAGATTCTTCTTTCCAGAAAATCAGCTTCCTCTGAGGAAAAAAAAAAAAGCTGCAAAAGAATTCTGATCTTTTTATAAAAAGACATGAATGTTCCTGTTCTGGTTAATTATGAAAAAGTCATTAAAGTTGAAACTGTCGTAACTATGAAAGAATGCTTGGCTTGACACCTATGTATGAGAAAGGAAGGAGTGCACTTGTAGATTTAGGGGCAACTCAATGAATAATAGGTCTTGCTTTAACAGTGCTTGCATATGGAAGCAAACAGCAAGTAAATAATGATTAAAATATTTGACAATCAAATATTTCTAAACAAAGCTATTCTTTGGAGAGAACGTACTCATGGTATGGAAAGCTGGGAGCTGATTGTGCAGTTTTTAATGGAACATGGCCATGATCCTATTTTGTTTATTTAAAGTGGTGGGAAAGTTGTTGTTTTACGTGGTAAGTGCAAGGATTATGATAGCAGATATATACATAGATTCATTCTATGTAGAATATACCTCAAAAACGTGAAGATTTTATAATAGTTAAAAAAGATACTTCTTGTTCAGATTGTAACCCAACATCCATCATTCAGAAAAAGAAAAAAAATCAATCAAATCAGCATCATGTTCCTTAAATACATCCAATAAACTCTCTGGTTAATATCAGCAGTAAATTGGTGTCCATTTAGGGAAGTGGAATCAGCAGCCTTCTTGAAGCAATTATAAAGAGCCAATACATTTGAAGAAATTGAGTAAACATTCTCATCTTATTTGCCTCTTACAGCACAAAATGTCAGAAGTTTGAAAAATTCATAAAATGCTTCTCATTTTTTCAGACTTTTTTGACAAAGTCTCCCTTTTACTAAAGGTTGTGAACATGTTAGCTCAGGTAATGAAATGCAAAATAATTTTAATTTCAGATTTTGCTTTTGATTGTTTCATGACTGACTGGTGTGAACATTTTAAAAGCTTAAATATGAGCTTCTGCCAGCCTGCAGACTTACAGATACTCCTTGTAACTCTGATCTGTTGGCCGATTTATTCCTCCCCCTCTCTTCTTGGTGAGAGTTCAGATTCATTCAAACAGAATCATTTCAAAATTATTAAACTCAGTTTCCAGTGCTGCAGGTAGACTTTCACCTTTTTCTGCTTGGTTAAATTACATTACTTTGGAGTAACTGGCTAGAGAATAAGCTTGTACAACCACTTTACTACAAAAGGTATTTTACTGATGAGAGTAACCCCATGGCTGGAAGAAGGAATATTCCAATTGTTGATCTAAGGGGAGTGTCACCAGTTTTGATGAGCTATGTACCTCTAGCTATTTTTCCCCACTTAATATTAATCTCTTCAGGACAGTACTACTAGCTGAGTTGCTAGTGGCCACTTAAAGTGAAATTTTTATTTTACTGAGAAATTTTTTTTTCAGTAATGTTAATTTACATCTGCTCTGTTGAGTGATTCTAAAAATACTAAGTTTTCCAAACTAACTGGCCTTTAGAACCTCTCATCTCACGTCCAAGAAAATGAGGTTATTTTGGTTTGGTTCCTGTCAAACTCTTGGTTTACTTCAGGTCTGTTCACAGTTTTCCATCCCTCACATCTCCTGCATTTAAACAGCCATATCATCAGCAAGGGGAAGAGAGAGGGCATTTCATCCAGTCTGTGGAATTTTTTCAGCTGAAACAAGTCCTGTGTAACTGTTCACCCTCATCTTCCAGGCTTTCAGAGAACGTCTCAGTAGATATCTCCTCCCCCATCTGCCTTGTCTTGGCATGCATCTGCCTTATGGCATATATATATATGCCATATATATATATATATGGCATATATATATATCTCCTTTTATGAGAGATCCAGCTGCAAATTACCCCGACACATGAGAATTGACTGCTGGTGTCTCATTAGTGTAGCTACAGCAATGCCAGCAAAATCCACTAACCACAGGTATAGGACATCATACTTGGGTTATATCAGCATTCAAGATAGGCTGTACCCAACTACAAAGCCTCAAGTCCCTTCATGGTGGAATTATTTCTTTGATATTGCCACAGCCAGAATTATCTGGAAGTATAAGCCTACTAAAGCATGGCACCCATTTACAGGGCCATTTGCCAGTTTTCAACAGCATAAATCACACTGAGAGGATGACTCTTGTGGGAACCAGCTATTAGGTTTGGAACTTGTTCAGAAAAGAACTTACCTGGGAGAGGAGAGGTTGGTTTTTTTTCCTGAGTTACAACATATCTTTCTGTTTACAGGGCATCTCCTACTGCAGTGATCTATAAATTAGAAACTAATGAAGGCTGAGTTAAAATTGCCAAAATAATGCTTCATATTTATAAATGTTAATGTTCTATATGAATATGTTATTTGTGTATATAATCTCCCCCAGCTGAGGGAATATGGATACTTCTAAACTGTTTTCTCATGGTCTTTGCTGGTTTTAAGTTTTTCCCACCTTCTTCTCTCCCACAGAAAGCTACTTCCTTTTTTAAGCAAGATCATGCTCTATGGGTGTAAGGATAGGGCTCATGGACAACCTTGTATGATCTAGGGGAACAAGGATATAGAGACAGCTTGAAAGTAAGAGCCAGAGCTGAAAGGAAAGAATCAACCAGCAGGTGGATCAGCAACTGTGGGACTAGAGTAGATGAGAGCCATGGAGGAGAAGGACCAGTCAAATTGTCAGATTTTAAAAAGCTTTCTTTTTCCAATGACTAATCATGACAATGGCCAGATTCCTTTTCCAGCTGCAAGGATAGTGCACTGGGTGCATACTCATAAACCCTGTTTATTTTTAATAATTTGAGACCTGATTTTAGCTAACAGGATAGAGAACTGGGGCAAGTAAGGAGAATAAGTATCCCAATAGCCAAACACCAGAGCTAGCTCCTGCCCTTCTCCAGTGACTGTGCATTGATGCTTTCTATGAATCGCCCTTTATATACACTCATCTCTAGAGTATGACTCCTTCCCACACTTCAAAAGGCTTGGGTGTAAATTGCTTTCTCTGGGTGATCTCATCCCTGGTCAGACAACGAGCTTTGCGAATCCTCCTCCCAAACAATGTGAAAGAATGTCTGTCAGGATGTAAGCGGTGGCTTATCCTGTCACTGTTCTACCCTGCTGTAGGCCATGGCCTTGAAACAAAAGGATGTAATGTAGATTACTGTAGTCAAGGTGACATCATGCCTTTAAATGGTTCCCGCTGTGCCTCTCAGAGAAGGAATAAAGAAACCCCTTATGCTCAGCTGGCTAGGACCACACTCAAGAAATAAACGTTTTTCACACTCCCCTGAAATCCTATTTTAGGTCTCAGAATAGCGATGCTACATTTTAGCATCACTAAATAGCTAAAAAAGCTGCTTAAATTTCTTTTGTTGGCATCTGCATTGTTAGCGCCCCTTCCCTGTATCCTTTAAAAGTAGTTTTGTTAGAATACTGCAGCATTTACCTTTGTACTGCTGGCTGATCAGCGCTATGCATAACACAACTAGTAAATACGGTATTTAAAAGACAAAAAAGAAGTTTTGTTCTGGTTTTTGCCAATTTTCTTATTGAATGACAGATTTCTTTTCTCTATCATGCTTCTGGAAAGAGGGTTTAGATTTGTATTTTTCAGCTTTCAGAAGAAAAAATGTGTCCAATGCTGGCTAAGAAAAATTTTTAGCCAAAGTTCTGCTTCGTAGCACAGTGACTGCTTTGAGATTTGTGGGATCTTGCTACTTTTCAAATGACGCAAATTGTAATTATTTCTGGAAATTTAAAGAGTGATGTTGAATGTGTTTTTCAGGCTTGTGCATGACAATTTTATGGCACATAGGTAAAAGTCTGTAATAAAGATGAAAGTTTTCCCATAGCTATTAATGTCAGTCACAGTGCTACTCGGCTCCTGAGTGCTGGCCACAAGGGGTAAGCATAGAGTTCCTTTATCTAGTGAGGATATATCAAGCTGTAGCCCTATATGTAGTACTGTATTTGGTCTCCAGGATGAACTGGAGCAATCTGAACACTGGCCTGAATTAAGCAGTTGTCAGCAACTCTATATATTGTGGTGGCATCTGAGAGATGGCAGCAGATGACAGCAGCTGTCCCCGAATGTTGGAAAAAAGAACCTGTTCTGTACCCACTAACACCAAACCTGCTGGCTGGTCCTAGATCCTTTTTTGTAATCAAAGATACCAGCTTTGAATCACCTGTTGAGAAAGCTATCCTAATCCATGGACTTGCAACACTAAATGAACTTTCATTAGAGGAACTAAAACATATTTTAGTCATCAGTTAAGTGTATTAATACTGCAGGAAAAATAAAACAGATTTAACTACCAAAGCCAGAAAAACATATTCCCTGTTTTTCTTTTCTGTTGCCCAGAAAGGTGATATGCTTAATTATGAAGGGCCATAAGACAAATGTCAGTTATTAAAAAAAAAAAAAAAAAAAAAAAAAAAAAAAAAAAAAAAAAAAAAAAAGAAAAAACCCCAAACCGATGTTTATTCCTCTAAAATTTCCTCTAAAATTTTCTTAGATGTTTTCCTGGGGTTTTTCTCCTTTTCTCCATATAGTACAAATGGAGACATGGGTATATATAGTACAAAGTACAAATATATATTTTCATATATGAAAGAATTGAAAACATCTAAACCAACTTTAGTTTTTCAACTCTCATTTTGATAGTTTTGTGCTTCAACTACATTTTGCTTCTGGAGTGGAAGTGGCAGGCATGGAAGAGAAAAGGAAAGCTTATCTCAAAAAAACCTTCTGTGCTCTTAGTGTATTTGTCTTCTAACACAGCAATGTCCAAGATAAGTGTTTATAATAGACTTGCAAAAGTACTATTAATTAACTCTACAGGTCACAGCATAAAACAACTTTGTTTGGGGAAATTCTTGAGGACAGTCATGCCAGGTCCAGTAATACGTAGTTCTGAAGCATGAAAAAGCAAAAGGGTTTCCTGGATTGAAACTTAATCTGTGTAAAGTGTTAGTGGGTCAGTAAACTTACCTTCTAAACAAACCAGGAGGTTTTCTCACATCCTCTCAGGCAGTTTGAAAAAATATTCATATTCAGAGCAGTGACTTAAGCCAAAATGTCTGGAGTAGGTAATGTGATTGGTAGTGTTAAAGGCAGTGACCTTTGTTGGACTTTTTATTGTTATGGTCTGACACAGCTCCTTCTTTGGTAGAGGCTGTGTTTGAAAGGATCTATAATTTAATGTGCCTAAAGCTGGTGGTGAGCTGTAGCAAATGCAAAGTAAGTACCATTCAGATCTTTACTTTGCAACTGGCTGCCTCCTATGTTGCTGGTGTGATTCTTAGAATATGTGCTTTGTTCACTCTTTTGAACATCTGCCACAGACAGATCACATGTTTGGAACCCTATAAATGTGCAATACACAATTGTATCTCCCCAGAGAGGGACAAAACCCTAGAATTTTACAACTTTTCAAAAAGGTACAACATAGGAGAGAGATAATGCAGTAGGTTGGGATGGCATAACCAAAGTGGGTCTATGCATAAATATACGGGGAGTTGTTTTTTTTTTTTAAATACAATCAATTATATTGTTCCCCATTAGACTTCAATGGCTACTCAGGATTTAGAAAGATGACTGTCTATTGACATGAATATTGCTTAGGCTGCACTTTTCATCACTAGAGCTATTAATGAAATGCTGTATGCTGATCACTCCAAGCAACATTTGCAGCTTTAAAATTTGTTTGATAGTTCAAAGTAAATTAGTTAAAAAAAAAAAAAATCTGGAATTGTTTCCAAATGTCTGGTTTTTTTTCAGATTAAAACCTGAATTTTTGACTTGAGGAAGACATATAGTCTTGAAAGAGACTGTCTTATTGATTGCATGGTTCTGGGAGAACAAAAATTAAATCCTAGCTCAAGTGATTCAAAAAACCACTTTCACTCTAATTCAGTCTGGGGGAAAACTGTCATCACTGCTGAGGCTGTTGCCTCAACCACAAGGGTACATGTCCTTCTTTGGACATTCTGGCTCTCTCCAGTTTATTTATTTTTTTGGTAAAAAAAAATGCTATTTGGCTGCAAAGTACTTCTGCTGACATGAAACATCACTTGGAAACTGCTTTTTTTACCTCTGCTGTTATGGCTGCAGAGTCAGTCATGTCATTTTTGAAAACACCATGTAAAGGGCTGCTCACCAGCACTTGGTGTTTTCCAGGTGCCATGTCATTTCACAGCTGGAAGCTGGCAAAGGTACTGTGTTTCTAACAAGTATCCCTTTTCTGTCATGGGAATTACATGTGAATTACAAAATTCAGGGAGGCACAGAACTGTCCGGCTGGCTGTCCAGCGAATTTGTCTTTAGGAGCAATGAATGTGGATACTTTGTGCAACTGCACAAAGTTTAAACATTTTCTTATTTTCCATGGTGCAAATCATAGAAATCCCATTGGTTTGGTGCCTGTTCAATCTCATTCAGTTTTATTCAGCAAGAACTACAAGGACTTTTATTCCTTAACTTTTATGTCTGAAGTATATGTAGTTTTTCTGCATCTTAATCTTTTATACCTTTTTTGGTTACACACATTTCCCAAACTGCTGTAAGTGAAATCTGCTTTTGGCTTAAATGACATGTACGGTCACTAAAGAACTAAGCATAAAACATAGGCTTAAAACACAGCATCAAACCTTTTAATTGTGTGGCTTCGAGTCACATTGATTTACAATATTACTGCTTTTATTTCCAAATCAACACAATCCTGAGAGCAGCAATACTGGAGAGAACAGATTAACCAACAATAAAGGCTGCATCAAGGATTGTTTGCTGCTGTTTCTTTTACCTCATGCAAAGCTTTTTCGAACCGTGATGAGGTGGCCTCCCAAATCTTGTGAGGAAAGAAGAAATTAAGGTGTATCCCAGCTTTCTGCTATGTATCCACAACACTTGAATGGGCTGATGTATCAGGGCTAAAAGCAGGGGAGAGGAGCTCAGACTACCTATCTGGGATATAGCTTTTTGTAGCTTCCAACCTCTCTACGAGGAATGGAAGTTATCCATAGGACTTCTAGGAAGAAGGCTGTCCACAGGGAAATAGGTGAACCAAAAGGAAAAAGGAAAATACAGGCTGGCTGTCTCATCACATGCCTTGAAGTGAAAGACAGAAGCCTGTCAGTGGGTGCCAGACTAAAAAGCAGAAAGAAAGGGGAATGGTCCTGTCTCCCAAGCAGGCTGTGACAGGGAAGGAGACAGGTGACCTTTTCATTTAAATGGCTATTTTCATTGCAAATGGCTGTTGCTGTGGCTGCTTCATACACTTTTAAAATATTAATTGACTACAGAACAGACTAAAAAATGCTGTGGTTTTCAATTGCAGAAAACTACAAAGAAAAAAATATCAACAAAACATATTTCACATTTGTTATCGCTATGTTGAATCTTATGGTAAAAGCTAATATGTCCCAAATAACTCCCATGGGTGATACTGCAGTTTGTGAACAAAGTGAATAGAGCTGGATTGTCACGGAGTCGATGACTGTGCTGATGGCCCAGAAACTTCTCTTTGGCTGGCAGAGTCTTACCACAGCATAGTGGTGGAAAGAGAGTAACCACTTCGTCTTCCTTATGGATATGCTGCACATCTCCCTTGCGGGTTAAAAGCAGGAAAAAAAATGAATTTATACACAGGGTTTGAGACTGTCCAGCTTTTTAAAATAAATCAGCCTGTGTTGCTGTTGCAGAGCATGCACTCCATTCAGCTGGGGTGGAAATGCATCCTGATTGCTTGTGAAAAATGAAACTGCAGTGCCTGACCTTCATCTAAAGAAAGCAAGTTCTGAAGTCCGTGCCCAGATCTGTGCTGGCTAATTTTTTTACATCTGTGTGTCAGGATGCAGAGCATTGAGGCATCTATAAAGCATCAGTTTGACTCCAGGAGTGCTAGAGAAGGAGTTAAGCACTGGGACAAGTTTTAAGAAAGCAGGAGGTTTCTGTGGATAATGCTGAGATTGACTGGTTGGGGTTTTGGAGACACTTCTTTGAGACTCTCTGCTTCTTTCAAAAAAACACAGGTAATATGTGGCAGCAGAGCAAACAAATAAATAGCTCCTTGATGAGATAGCCCCCTAATGAAGCAAACACTGGCAGTCTAGCCAACTTCTTTTTACAGCAGTCCCCTCTAATTACTGGGAGGGGAATTAGGCTGTATCGAGGAAGGAAGAGTGGGAAAGAGCATCTTGAAATAGTAAAGGACACAGGGTGGGAAACAGAGTATGAGGCTTGTGAGGAAAAGGTCTAGTACTAACACCAGCAAGAGGCTTTCCTAGCATGTGAAACTAAGGCACAATACTGTTCACTGGAGAATTAGCCAGGGGAAAAACTGCTCCTGGTGCAAGCATCAGAATTATTTAAATGCTAGAAAATGCTCTGTGGTTATTCAGTTGATGAATAAAAATCTATATTTGTTATGAGCACTACCATACAGCTTTTTCAGGATTCTTTTAATCAAGCAGTTAGCCTAGCCAGCTTAAACAGAGGACAAAAACATATGGCTGTGGCTCTATACGGCAAGTAGTCTTCTGTTTTCATGTAGGTATCAGCCACGCTATGTTCGTGTTGCATAGCTCACTCTTTGGATAGCAAAATAGAGGTTTGTTTTGCACTTTGTGGTATTTCAGTTTTATTCCACCAGATTAATACAGAGAAAATCTAAATTTACCCTGGTAGATATCATGTGAGGCTTGCACTCAGAAAGAATTGATAAGAAGCGCCTTGGAGCAGAGCAGATATTCCTGTCTTGCTTTATACTTTGCTGTGACCATGGAGTCTGCCAAAGCAACTGGCACTTCTTCACTGCAGTCTTCTGTATGCAAGATTATTTCCATGGTACCTACTATACATCCATCCAGCCCTGACACATTTTGTTAAAAATTCAGCCTCTGTTAACACTTTTAAACATGGTTCTTCTCCATATGAAGGATAAATCTGGGATATGCTTGCATTCTTTAGTGCTCTTAATGGATCTGACTGCTTCACAGGCATGACTTTGCTTTGGGGACCTCACAGAGAGACTGAGCAAATTATTATACCTTTGATAAATGTCTTACATGAATCTGAACAAATAATTCCAAAGTCAAGGTACTGTTTTGGTCTCTGTTCAGCAATAATGAGTACACTGCAGGAATGAGAGCTTTGTAAGTCTCTGAGTGGGTGGATATACTCTCAACATAGGTATCTCCAGATGCTATCCTTGAAACTGAATATACAGTTCTTTAGGTTTAAAGGCTTACTCTGAAAAAATCCTGGGATCTTCTTTCTCTGAGCAGCTGAGGAAGGTCAAAGAAGAAGCTGCCTGTTACAACTTGTCTGACCAGCAATCTTGCAAGATGATCTGATAGGGGCACTGTCATGTTTAGCACTCCCATCTCTGCTTACTGGAGCTCTTGTAACTATTCTGAGCCATTCAGTGGGTTATGCTGGAAAAGAGAATCAAATCCCAAAGTGATACCTCTTGCGGTGAGGAGGAAGAAATCACTTACAAGAGCATGACTTAATTATTTTGATGGTCCTGTGCAAAAGCAGAAGCATTTTAGAACAGTTTCTTGCAGTTGTTATTCACTGGTTTGTACTTCTGGAACCATTAACAAGTTTTTACGCTGGATAAATCCTAGGTGCTCTGGGCACTACCATGTGGATGAAAGAATACGATAAACATTGCTGCTGCTACTATACTACATAATGCAATAATAAATAAAGATAGCAATAAAGCCTGATGCATTTATATCACACTATGCAGGTAAGATCAATCGGTCACATAAATGGTGTCTCACTCCTGAAATGCAGCCACCTCTAGGAAGGAACACCACAAGTGTTGTCACAGTGCAGAAGAATTTGAGACAGAAAGGGTAAAAATACTAGCTACAACTGCCTCAGTGCATAAATTTATACAATTGTAATAAATTTATCCACTAGATTTTCTCGCTTAGAAAATTCAGGAGCATATCTGATTAAAAAAAGTCAAATCGGTGCATGATTATCCCTCTTTTCCCAATCAATACAATCACCCCAGCAGGGTAGCTTATTCAAAAGCACTCATCATATCTGCTTTGTCTGTAGAAAGACTCTCATCACCTCTCTGTGATTTTATAGCGGTGAGTATTTTTCTAATGCTACTTCCATTTCAGGCACTGAGCCGTGGATCAGGGTCACAGATGTGGCCAGAGAAAAACAAGCATAATCTACTATGTGTTTGTGAAATGGAAAACTTTGAAATCTATTGTGCTCAAGGCTTACAGCAATACATTGAGCCTTTGTAATAAATCACAGGCCTGTGTTTGCACGCTGGGGTGTATAACAGATCCTGGCCTATGGACTTTCATTGGGGTAACTCACTGCTGCTTTCTTCAAAACACTCCTTTTACATTCCTCTCAATCTAAAGACTGTATTTCTCGCTCCTTTTCTGCTGTCAGGGGACCTCTCCTTCTTCGTTATCTTTCTTTCTTTCAGGGGCTCTGCGTTCATCTTTGTGTGGCAGACATACTTAGGTAAAAAGTATCCACTAGCAGAGCAGGGTAAGAATACATGTATACTGTTACTTAAACATACATCCAGTCCTACTGCCAAAATCAGATTTGCCATCCACCTACACTGTTGCATTTGACGCCTTGCTAAAATACTTTTTTCTGAACTCTTAGTCATTTTTGCATAGTCAGAGTCCAGACATAGCTGGTGCTTTAGTAAGAGTCTTAACTTTATGTTGCAGACAGACAGCTGGCTGTAGCTTGGGCCTATTAATGCTTAATGTGAATCAAAAAACCATGGACTGTCGGTGTGGTGAAACTGCTTTTCATCTCTCATTCTGTAAGCATTCCCACTCTTCCTTATCTTTTACCCTGGTTGAGAGCAAATCACTGAAGAGCAAACTCAGTGCCTTCCTGCATAGCTGCAGCGGTTGCTGCGGGTGTAATCAAGGTGGTTTATAACCAGCTCAATAAAAGTCTTGAGCAACCTGGTCTGATCTCATAGGTGATCCCACTTTGAGCAGGAGGTTGGACTAGAGACCTCCTGAGGTCCCCTTCATCCCAGATGATCATCCCATGATCCTGTGATCCTATCCTATGGTTGTAGCATCCTATGTGTCTGCACCAGCCACTGCGGCTTTACCACTGCAATACTCTCAGGCCAGGGTAGAGGAACTCAAAGAAAAATAAGACAAAATATATATTTTTGGCCTAGATTAGGTGCACTCTAAAGCCTGCTCTGGGCTACTCAGGCTTTGCAAGTAGGCCCCCTGGGTCTTGCAAGGACTTTGAAGAGAGGAGGGGAACAATGCAGTTACTTGACCTGCTATGATTTTTTTCCTTGCTACACTTGGGGCCATCTCACTTGGTTCTCCAAGCTTGAAGGCAGATCTATAAGAAGTCATTAAAGAACTACTAGTGTCTGAGTGTTACAGCCAGCATGCTCACCCCACAATCAGCCTTAGTGAAATGGCAAACTGAAATTTAGTTCAGACTGTCTTGTGTCTCAATTTCCTAAGAAGCAATTTCCCTGTTATTCACTTAACCCACCAGCAGTTTGAAATTAGCTTAAGGTCTTACAATCCTAGGTTGTTCTGAAGGACTGTGGTGGCCAGGTCATCTGATGGTGGCCGAATCATGCTTTGCTAATTCCAACTCAAAAGCCAGGACTGTTCATAAATATTTATCAGCAAGGCAAGTATTTTGCTTTCTTGCTTTTTCTGTGGCACATATTTTGTCGTTGAATTCTGTTGAAAATTCCTTTTTAAATGTAATCAAATAGCTCAAAAATATTCTCTGTTGTCACTTCTGAGCTATGATATCCTTACTGCTGCTGAAGTTATTTGAAAACAATGCTTCACCATATTTCATTATTGAATTTGCCTGTGGCTGTCTCTAGAGTGAACTGAAAATAACAACCACCTTACCTCTAGAGGGTGGCTTAGCCAACCTGAAATCTAAATCCAAGCAAGTAAGATCAGATTGAGTATCATTCTAGTCATATCATTGATTGCTTTCGCTGGCAAAAACAATTCAACACCACAGGTATTGACTAACTAATTAAGGAGGGCAAAGAGATACAAGAAGTGATGAAAACAAAAAGTATTTAAAAAATAATTCCATAAAGTATCTTTTTATATACACTTAACACTGAATGGGCGTTTATCAATGGCGTTAAAAATCCCATTTTTCAAATGTTCATGTTAACGAACATAGGGTTAAAATTAATTGTCAGTAGAGCAGCACTGCAGTTCTTCCTAAGCGGTTTGTGGTCTGGACAAATCGTCATTTTAAAATATACCTTTTCTATCAGAGTGGCAGCCGGATACGTTAGCAATAGCATGGAACTACACCAAGAATAATAATGACTATTTGTTTTTTATTATGAATTTAATATTGTTTAAATGCTTAGCTGACAAGTAAGTTTCCAACTCCACATGCAGTGAAATCCATTTTCATCAGGCTCTGCTTTGGGAGATCTATGCACTGTAATACCATCTATTAGAATCTATGTGCTGTATCATTGCACATTATGGATAAACTTACAGATTTTCACCTAATATTTGGGGGGGTCATAAAGAAGGAATAGAAATACAGAAAGTGCTATAATCTCTTTAGCTCCTTTATGCACTTCATTTATAAAAAATCATAAAATGGATAGTAAAATATTTACTAGTACTTTGCAGTTCTCAAATGGCAAAAATTGAATTGTATAGTGTCTCACTTCTGCAGAAAGACAGTTTGAGTCCCAAGAAGGCAGCCATTGAAAGAAATGGACTCTTTAACCAGTGTGCTGTGAGGACTAATACAAATCTCATACCTGTCCCTGCATCACTAGAATTGGGACTTTTGTTTTTTACCGTAACTCTAGAGAAGTCAAACAAACGCGGGGTTTTTTTTGTCAACCCTGGTGAGAGACTAAAAGTGCTGCAAATTATCTAATTAAAGTGATGTAAGAAAAAGTAAACAGCAGAAAGTTTTAGCTAAACTATTTGATTTTATATTGTAGCAGACAGTTAGCTCACCTATAGATGCACACTTATTGCAGCTCAGCTGAGGAACCTTTTAATTCTGTGGAAGTGTATATCACAAAGTATGTGTTTGACTAGGAAAGGCTTTGATTTAGTAAAGCTCTTGAACCTTATCAGAGAGACATATTTAAGTGAGGTGTGTGTTTCACGTTCCAAATCAGAAACATCTTCCAACCTTCTAGTTCCACAAAAGGACAGAGTCTAATGGATTTTGGATCACATTATAATGTAACATGCTGGAAACATAATATTACAGTCATCAGTCTGAAAAACACAATTTCACAGACTTAGAGTTTCTATGTTTCAGATCAGCCTTTTTCTAATTTCACCTCTACCTTACATGAACCAGTCTGTCCAGTCTAAGCTGGTTTCATTTCAGCTGGTTGAAAAGCAACTTCTGCCTTGATTGTACCATCCACAATAGCAATGCAGGGATAATCCTCTTTCTAGTGCAAATCATAATCTGAACATAGTTAACTCATGCAATCTGTGTGGGTTTTAAGGATTTTTTCATCCATTTGATGACACTTGAAGATGACTCAATACAGGCTTTAAGCACATCCCATTGTTCTACTAGTTTACAAATTGTTTTCTATTTCTCTAGGCAGAAAATCTTTTCTATTGTAGTTTCAGAGGGCTTAAAAATCCTATGCATTTCATACTATTATTTTTCACATGTATTGCATTTTCTCTATTATCTTTTTACCACTAGGTAACATGTTCTTTAGGAAATGTAAATATATACATCCTGACATTTCATGCCTGGGATAATAGTCCGGTATTCTCATTCTGTAATCCAACTCCTTATTCATAAAAGTTTAGAAAGCCACAAAGAGAAATGAAGTTGAAATGCAAATATACAACTTGGAATTGCTCACAGAATAGAGAAAGGTTTTATTAATTTAATCTATAGTAAGACTTTATCTGGCAAACAAGTTTGTCTTTGTTCACTGAGGGAGAAAAGCCTTCATTAGCTGCACCTCCTTCTCATTGTGTATTGGGCTAATTTTTGTACTAATTTTTGAATAACCCATCACCAGTCTAGTTAACTCAAGCACATAGTCATAACGAATGAATGCATCCTTGTAAGAAAAGAGAAGCAATATCCCTTTTTACCAATAGAGGGTTCTGTTCACCAAGGGGTTTCCCTGTTACACTGCCCATTGTTGGTATTTCCATTTCTGGTGTTTCACCGATGGATCCCCAGGAATCCAGCTGTGACTCCCCAGCTGTTGGTGAGGTGGCAACTCTGTCCTGGTGGGAGAGGTGGGGACCATGGCATGGTCTGCCCACAGCATGACAGTCTGATTCCTTCTGACTGGGAAGTCACCTCTACTAGCCAAACAAATGCTGGAAAGGATGGAGAGTCCTAAATCCTGTTCTCTCTGTGGGAATTAGGCACCTAAATCAGGTGGGGATATATGGCTCAAAAGACACCCTTGGACCTGCACAGCTAAACACTTCCGTTAAAAAACTGCATCTACAGAGAGGACCCTAAACACCTGAGTGCAATCCAGTCTAAAGGAGATGCATTTTCTGCCCCTCATGTTCAGATGGTGACACTGTGCAAAGAAGGAAATCAGGCCTTACTGAGCCAAAGGAGAGGTTGTGAGAGGGATGCTCACTTCAGAGAGTGGGATTCGGTTCTAGTTCTGGCTCACCACACCAAGCAGAAGACATACTTTTCTCATTTAAGAACCAGGACCCAGGGCTGGCTTCTTCTTACCTACTGCCAGTCAGGAAACCAGCAGTGCTGAAGTGTCATCCGTAAAGTCATAGTCTTGGTGCAGCTCCTTTTGCTGAACATCGAGTTTTCAACTCCCCTGGGCGTGGTCAGGTTTTAGTCACCTCTCTGGAATATATATATTTACTTACATAACACCTAAATCTCCTCCGACTTTCTCACATTACCAATTTGTTTTGGGCTTTGTTGATAGACACTTGGAGGTCAATTATAATTTTTACATATAATATATAATTATAAATAAATATTTGTCCATAGAGAAAATTACCATTCCTGTAAGACATGAATATGCAACTGCTTAGAGTGTAGTCAGCAAAGATTAACTTATTTATTTTTTATTATTACTCTTGCAGTTCTGAAAGCATGCACACGAGCTCATAGAAACTCTGCTATTCTGTAATTACAAATAATAAAACCATGTTGTAGCTGGCAACTGTAGAGTGGTTACAGTAGAGTTAGTAAAATAACTCACAAGAGTATTGCTCTTTTATTAATTAGAAGGTGGAAAGCAAAATGGGATGAAGAGATTTCATAGCTACTTTGGCTAATTGATAGGAACACTGTCAAAATTCATTGAGTTCATGGCATCATGCCAAATAAATATATATATCCACCTATGCAAGCACAGATATCTCAAAACTGAGATCTTAACTGTAGTTCTTCAACTAAATCTTCTCCTTCCATACACTGACTGTTCTAGATAAAAAATCAAGAATTCAAGAGGAGCCTGAAGTAAGACTGTGCATTGGTTGTAATTTACCCATGGCAACAGCAGGTTTTTCAGTTTTTGTTTGCTACATATTTTAATTCCACTGACATAAGAAGAAGGTATCCATGGATTCCATTGGAGCTATAGTTTTTACCCATATTTTCTTACATATGTTGAATATTGCCAGATCTAGATAATGGACTTGGGCAGATGATTTACTTCAAAAGGGTGTTTGAATTAAGCTGGCTGAGTTTGCACTGAAGCAAATGAAAAGTGCTCATAAGATCTGTTCTGCTATTTCAGCTCTGCATGGTATGTTTTGGTTTGAGGTGCAATGAACAGCAGCAGGGGATCAGGGGTGAAGGATAACACCTGTGTTGCTGCAAATATCTTGTCTGACCTTCTCCCAAAGAGTGTTGCAGGAGCAATTAGCAAACCAAGAAAGCCAAAGCTGAGACCCTCCTGCTGCAGCTGCCTGTTGCTGATTTGTCTGGGCCTTTCACTTCCTCCATCTGTTCAGCAATGTCTAATATGGCAGAAACTCTAGCAAAAATGGGCATAGAAATATATCTAGATCTACTTTGTATTGATGCAAATGAGAGATTAAGTTCAGGCCACTATGAAAGTATATCCTTTTTGGAAACAGGATCAGTGATGCTTTGTGTTACACTCCCTATGGAAACAGGGTATTTACTTTTAAATATCCTTCCTATTATCAGCCTGTTAAGATATCCAAAGTTTATGAAATAATATAGCGGGGGAGAAATTGCTTGAACTCCTGTTACAAAAAAAAAAAGTCAAATCACTTATTTATCATTTATCTGCTTCTCTCAGCTGTCAATCTAATTTTCCTGCCTCCACTGATCATATTTTTGCTGTCTGTTCCTTAACAGATTTTGTTTTGATTGCTTCTGTTCAGATTCTGTCTGTCATCTCAGTGTCTAAGCCGACCATATGTTAGCTTGACCCACTACCAAAAAAACTTCAGTCTGAGTTCACTTGAGAAGTTACTCTTGTTATTATTTGAAGATTTATTAATTTGTCAATGGCATCTGGTTCTTTACCACCTGCCCTGAAATCTGCTCTTGTTTTTTCACTGCTGGGAAAAAATAATAATAATTTCTGCCTTCAAATACATTCAGAAATAACAGCTTTTCCAGCCTTTCTTTCTACCATAAGGTATATAATAACAAACCAGCATCTTTGTGCTACTAAAATGCTTTCTATCTGAGATACACAATGGGGAATAGTACTATTGCCATTTTGTTGCTTCAGAAATTGAGGCACAGATGAACAGTCTGATTCAGCTGATGTTAGTCAAAAGGATGGTGGTAAAATGAAGACTGCTTCCAAGCTTATCATCGATGTTGGAGAAAGAATTAAACTTTCTCCTTAATCTTTGGGGCTGTAGAAGTCAATTAGAGAGAAAGCATAGCCAGTCTTCGAACGCTGCCCCCTCTGACACTCTCTCTACTATTGGTAGAAGCGGCTCTCTCCTTTGCCTCTCCTGCAAAAGCAAAAGAGGGGATGCTGAGAAAGGTCTGGAGACCCCACCACTGGCTATTTTGCTTATCTGTCCCAAGCATTGGCCTTGAGTGGAGTGATGAACTGAGCCACTGCCTCCTGACTTTCAAGCTCATGGCATAATGACAGGACTGTTCACTCTCACTGAACGAAAGAGACACCCAGGAATGAGTCTGTAAACAGGGGGGTGCAACTTCCTTTCTGCTGCTTTGACAATGCCCCAAGCTTTGCATTTTTAGTCATTCAGTGTTCTCATAATAATCCCTCAAAGCTTACATCTGAGCCTTTGTGCATGAAAATGAGACATCTACAGCTTGCGCCCAAAGCTGCTTTCTTTGTAAGGACTTGTCCATCTTCCTTCTTTCATTCCCTGCTGAAACACTGCTAAATATTGCGTTGCACTGAGCTTAGCCCTTCAAAGCAGAGTGATAGATGAGAGTCATAAATGCTGAAGATACCCCTGGGGAGGCAGAAGGAGAATGTTGTGCTAGAAACAGGTAGTTGTTATTTGAATAATGCAGAGATGTAATTCAAAAACTCATACTCACTGTAGTGTTGACCTGGAGATAAGTCAGGCCATATATGTCTCTCTTGAACAGGGTTCAACATTTGTTCCTATATTTTTACTTGACTTTATAATTCCTACCGTTTCCCTTCAACTAGCCGAATGATAAGAAGTGCATTTGCTAAACAGTTGTGTTGTTTGTGTTATCTCTCCACGCACTCAGAACTATAACAGGATGTTTATCTACTGAGGAAAAACCTGCCTCTCATTTACTCTGCAAAGCACTCCACTGCCTTCACTGTAACTGTAGCCGCAATTATCATTGTTGGCATCCAGAGATAGTGATTTTTCTATTTACTCTTCATGCCTGGCCTTTATGAAGTTTAATAAATGAAGTCAGCAGTTACACTATCATTTGATAGACTCATCACCTGATAGTAGCTGCTGAAATATGCAATAAATAAAGGTCCTAGAGGGAAGGAAAGGGGTTAGAAAAAACATTTTATGTTTTTTCAAAGAGAATTGCATTTTTTCCTTTACCCTATGTGAAGAAATTTAACTACAGTTTTTCTGTTTTGTTTAGTATTTACTTTCTTTTGTTATTTTTTAAGAAGTCCCCTCAGGAATTCATTAGTCTAAGCAAAATTTAACTCAGGATGAGGGATGCAAAGCAAAAAGCAATAATAGAAAGAGTGGCCTGGCATTTTGCTGAGATCTTCACTGGCAGTAGTTGGGTAGGGCTTGTGGTCTGTCAATAGAGACACATTAATTCGAAACATGCCTCCAGCAATCTCCACTAGTAGGGTTGCTGTGATGCTCCTTTGGTGGGCCTTAAAACTAGCCTCTCCACAGAGCTGGAAACAGCCCAGCCAAGATGAGGTAGAAACGGTTCAGCTTTAACAGCAGACACAACCAGAGCCTCTGGAGGGAACCAAGTCTTGGTAGTGGAGCAGTCCTTTGTATTGTGAAATCAATGGCAAAGATCCCATTTCAGCACAAGGCTGAAGACAGCTGAATTTTACCAATTATGCTGAGGATTTGCCTTAGTGAGTTTGCTCTTTGAGCCAGACAGCAAACACTATCATGACTAGCAGTGTTTGCCTCGTAATAAGTGCTGGGCATAAACTCAGATAGACTATTCACCACTAAGCAAATAGTAATACCCTCCTACACACATGTATGTTTATCCTGGTACTCCTCTCATAACATTTTTCAAGTAGACAAGTGACAAAGTCATTGGAAGTTTTCAGCTCACTGGTTGTGTTATAGGTTCTCTGTAGCGGGAATTCAGAAAATACCAGTTCTAGTCACTGCAGAATCTTAACGAAAAATGTACATAAGCTAGATGAAAATCGGTGAAAAAAAAAAAAGTTGATCTGTTTTACTATAAGCAACTGGAATGGTCACTGCAAGTACCAAACACACACACATTTAGAAGTACAATGCATAGGCACCACTATTATTAAAGCTGCTAATAATAAGGAAGCATCTGAAATGGTTGTGCAGTTTAATTCTGAATAGTCTACTTCTCAGAACTGTTTGATCTTTACCCTCTGTAACATATATTCTATCTCCTGGAGATTCCTGGATTATTTGACGGGGTCTTTGCAAAGCTTTCATTTGGGGAGAAACATGGATAGATGTGTGTTCTTCCTCTCAGCCCGCCACCCCAAGCACAAGGAAAAGAGGTGTTTGTGGACTTGGACCTAATGCGATTTCTGTTCCTTTCCTTTTGAGACTTTATGTTTGTTTTTCTTCTTCATGGTGTTAAGCTTATTAATTTATTTTTCTGACTACTTCAAGGATATAATGATGAGTACCAATCCAATATTTTGCTCATTCTTTCTTTGTTCACAGGCAGCAGCAGCCTCTGCCAGAGAACGGGTGTGTTTGGTTCTGAACCCAGGTTCTCTTCTACTGGAGAAGCTTTGCTTCTTCAATGCTCTGAGGATAAGAGCTGCAACTGTGGGCTTAAGCCAAAAATGGTTGCTATAAGCTGAACGTTCGCTACTTCAAAAGGACTCAAAGGAAAGGCCTTGATGAACTAATAAATCCTAGGAAAAGTAGTATCCCTTTTCCCAGCAATACACTCAGAGATGGCCCCAAGACCATCTTTGCAGTTGGGGCTAGTGATAAATAAAGCAGTGATCGCATGGCCCCCTAGTTTGCTCTGATTCTTAAAAACATTTAGGCACCTGCTTTTTACATAGATTTCTAATTCTCAGCCAATTAGTTAGCCTTCCTTGTCAGTCGGACCTTCCTGAGTCCCTTCTTCATCAAAAAGCAATGCACTAGATGCCAGTGACTACAAATATGGACTATAAATATAAATAAAAGATACATATTTATAGATAAGATGTATATGAATATAAGAAAATATAAAATAATACTAAATATAAATATAAAAATGGTCCTGCCAGCATTGGCTTATCACACAGTTGTTTCCAAACTGTGAATTTTCTCTGCTTTCATATTTCTCCTTAATGAAATGGAAAAATGGTGGAAGGGCTCAAAAAATAAATAAACAACGGCATGCAAAGCATTGCCAAATCATCCAGAGTTTTGTGCAAATTGTGTGACCCATAAAAAAAAAAGATTGGTCTGTGTAAGTTTAGATAGCCAGAACTCAAAATACACTTAAATAATAAAAATTTAAAAAATCAGCTGAGCCAAAATGTTCACAGCCTAACTTGAGTGAAATGTACTATACTTCCAGTTTTCCTAAAACAATTTGTTTTTTAAACATGCTTTTTAACCAACGATCCCCACAAGGCATTCCCCAGTAATGGTTCTGCCGGTCTCAGATGAGCTGGGAGCAGACACATGCTCACAGGTGAAGGCAGAGAGCATGTGGAATGGCTTATCTCATGTGTTAGGCAGCTGGGTGTCAGTTCTGCTTCCAGCCCCGCTAGCTGCCAGGCTGCGTCACCAGCCATGCTGTGCTCTGTCGCAGAGTGGTTAATGGCAGGACAAATGCAACTGGTGTATACAGATGTATGCTCCCTTGGAGCCAGGATTAATGCCTTCCCATGGTACAATATGTGCAGAATTTATTATTTTCAAATTCAATCCTTTTTATTATTTCCCAATGGAAAAGCTGGACAGAGCAAATGATGCTTGAAAAGATCATAATTAAAATTAGATACCTTTTTTTACTAGTATGAAATCATGCTACAATATCTTGTGATCACTAAATAACTGCTAAATATGTTTCTCTGTAGAATGAAGTAGGTTGTGTATTTTATTAAAGGGAGCTGAGCTGTTAGGAAGCAGTGTTATAATCCTGAACAATGGTTATACTGAATATTGTCAAAGTCACCAAAAGTTTACAGGAGCCTGTTGTTTTTCTTACGTGAGTCTGTTCTTTTTCTTCTGTGAGTTTTGGATCAAGGCCATTATGAAACATTGTCTACTGACACATCCCTGTTCCACAGAGAAATGGCCTTGCTGATTAAACAGTCATTTTCTGCCTCTGAACTGAAATTTATACATTATGGATGATCTGATTGAAAGTTTTAACATGAAATCCTAGTCACTTTTATATCAATACTAAAGCTGCTGTTAAACTCAATAGGGTTAAAATTTCTATCTGGATCCTTCAGGGAACTTTGGATCAGATTAGAATGTTAAATCTAGCCCACTCCCAAAACAGGCAGAAAAAAATTGAGAACACACACATGACAGGAAATTCAAAGTTAACATAACTTTGATGCTTAACTCACCTTGGGAGCCTTTATTTTTAGAAATGACAAAGATAAGGAAAAGATGGTGCCTGTTGAGCCTTAACAGGTTTTGTCATCTTGCATTGCAAAGTTACTTAGATCTTAGGATTTATATTATCTGTGAATATCAGTGCCAGGTTTGCAATTCTAAATACTATACAGCAAGAAAAGCTGCTGAAATATCGCCTGTCTTTATGGTGCTGAAACATGCAAGAGTGTTTCTGAGATGTCAAAAGCCACTCGAACAATACACCAAATGCTAATCAACAGAAGTCATCATAGTTATTTTTTTATTGCTCTCTACATCAGCTTGTTTTCATAACACAGACATTTCACTTTATGCAGGAACAGATGTATTTGTGACTATTTGCACTGAAATATCCAAACATTACAGTAAAGCAGCAATTTACAGTTGGCTGACTGTGTCTCATCTTTAGTATACAATTAGTGAACAATGAAAAACTCATTATCTTCTTATTTCATTACAGTCAGGGAGGCAAACAATTAAATTTCGTGGTTTAAAAAAGATACAAACAAACAAAAAGCATCTTGACTTCCCAGAAAGAACAAAGTGCAAGTCTTTCCATCAACAGCACTTGAATGAAATTCATCAAAGGGGTATGCTCTTAAATAGAGTTCCTCTTAAATGCTTTCTCTTAACTTTCAGACTGAGATAGAGAATGATAGAGAATCAACTTATACATCTACCACCATCAGGATACTTATTAATATATTATAGGGTGGTACATGTGTAACATATATAGGAATCTAAGCATCCCCTAACTATTTTAAAATATTCTTTTCTTTTTATCCTTTCAGACTTGCTTAGTGCTTGACTTAGGCCATGAAGCATGGACCTTTGTTTCTGTCTCAGCATCTCTAACTGTTGCTGTTTCATTGACCAAATAAATGACGAAATGTTGCCTGAATCTTGAAAAAGTCATGTATACAGAAGTTTTCATATTGCAGAAATGCATGAAGATTAATTTATCATGGAAGATTAACTCAATTTTAACAGTTTTAATATATGCAATTTCTCATATTTACTGTTTTTCCACTCATGCTTATGTTATTAAAAAGAAATAAAAAAGCCGGCTCAGTGAAATCTAGGCATACCACCTATTAGTACATAGAAGTCTGTTCTGTCTTTTCCTCTTATCTCTAGCTTTCCATTAGTCATTTTGTCCATCTTTCCTCTGATAAAAATCAAACATCTAGGAATCTTCACTGCCAGTATCTAGACATTCATATTTTGCTTGTGAGGTAGAGCAACCGAGGTGATTCCCAGATTCAGAGGTCAATCTGCACCACTTTTTTGTCAAATGACAGTACTCTTCTTCACGCATTCTCATATGTTGTAGCTAGTGTAGCTTGAATTTAGAATCCGCATGGTAGACAAGGATTGATCCTTCTTATGCAGGTCCATCAGCACTGAATTTCACTAAGCTATCCACTCATATAGTTCAATGCTTTGGAATGTTTTCACTTTTTTTCCTTTCTTTCTTCTGCCTCATCTGAAAAAAAGGTTGATGAATTCATGGTTTTCCTACAGTCCAGACTTTTCTGTAGTATAGTAAACAATACATGTCCTAAAGTCCTGATTTCTTAAAGGTTGTTTGATCTCACTGGAGCTACTTATATGTTTAACATTGAACAGAGCCAAAGGGTATAAAGCTGCTGTAGTTTGCAACATTGCGATAGACCTTTTCCTCTATGACTCAGGATGGTAGAGAAAAGGATGTTCAAAAGCAGAATAAGTTGTCAGTTCACTTACTTCGTGTTGATGTTCACAAAGAATCAAGAAGGCTGTAGGGATCTAACTTTTCTTTTATGAATTCAGGCTTACTTCTCCCTTTCACATCCTATGTCATTCTTCGGTTATTGTTTCACTGCTTAATATTGACTGATCCTGCTCGCATGTTGCCTTTCAGCTTTCATAAACATTCTCTTTTAAAGCGTTAATTCTATCATTTGAGGAGACTTGCCTGTGGATGGACATCTTGCTAATAGCTTCTTATGCAAAAGGTGATGCAAGATATTTTAATTCCATTGTCTCCTCTCCCTTAATTGTCCCTTACTCTGATAACATCAGTAGCAAAAGACTGAATGTTAAATTTTGTGATGCTATTTGTATATAATATTTGGTCTGACTAACTATAAAAAAAGTCATATCTTACTCCCAGTTAGGGGTTATGAAGCACTAAGAAGTTCTCAGGTAAAAGGAGATGCAGTAAGGTAAAAGATGCTAATACTGAACCCCACAGTAAAAGTCACATCATTCTTTAGTACATAAAATGAGCATGTCTAGGTGAAGACCTCAGTGAGAATTAATCTCAAAGTAAGCATCTAATCTCATCTACTTTTCCCATCGTAATCAGAGGAGAGAACTAGCATTGTGAAGGTGAGTCCTTCCGTGTGTTCTGCAATGGATAAATCTTTCTCTATCGGTGCCTACTGATATTGAGGGAAGATTGACAACTCTTTCTCTGCTGTGATTATTGACAGAGAATGACTGATTAGGTTCAACTAGGTGCCTAACTTTCAGATAACAACAGATTAGGTGAGGTGAATTCTTCCTTGGTGATGAAAAAGCAAGTATAAATTTAGGATGATACACCATGACTCTTCCCAGTCTGGGAAAAAGCAGATTGTTGCGAAGAGTAATTTTTGATAACAAAACACATATATCAGGTTTACATGATACTGAGGAGAACAGGTTAGATTAATTCATGAGGTCCCTTCCTTATGTCCTGATTCTATACTTTTTTTTTTTTTCTGAGTGATAGAGAAGCCACAGCAGTTGTTTTGAAGACAGATACAAACATCAGAGCAAAAGCTACTGAAAATGACACTGATTAGAGCTGTTCAAAGTCCCTGTCCCATGGGAAATGTTGATATTTTGACATATGTTTTCTTCTCAAAATAGGATGAGAAAGGTTTAAATATCAGCAATTGTCATGGTAATAATTCTTCACAAATGCTGAAATGAAGAACAAATATTTCATTTTGAAATAGCTATACTTTCAACATTCCAAAACATCATTTGAAAGGTTTCATTTTAGTCTCAGGTTTTCACATTTAGCATACATATATTTGTGTGTGTGTATATATATCTCTGTGTGTATGTATATTTCATGTTGACCTTTTCCTTTTGAGAAGAAAATAATGATTTCAAAAATTCCTGCATTTTTCCAGGAAACTCCTCTGGTCACTACATTTGGTCAGTCATAGTAATGGCACACCGGCCCCTTTCCTAAAGGGAATCTGGACTGAGTCAGTCACCATGATAGAAAGATAGCTGCCTAAGACAGAACTCTACCAGGAAACAATTCACAGTTTGGTTGTGAAATCCTTCTTTGTAGTGACTACATATCACCATCTTTCATTTTACTGACCTAGCAGGGGGCAGGGAATAATCTAATCAATATCTCACATGAAAACTTGCTAAAAGAAATTATCATGATAGCTAAAGAAATGCAAATAGCAATTTTATTCATACGGTGTTCTCCTAGCACTTTCATGGTGCTTTATACTAAACCAAAACAGCCTGTTATTTCAAGGTAGAGATAAAGATATATGTATATTTATCTGTGTGGTGCACTCTACAAATGTTTTAAAATCTTAAATACTATCCAATGTTTAAAAAACCTAGTGTAAATAAATAGAGAGCATTATTAAGGCAATAATGATCTTTTAAAAATTGTTTTAAATGAAGAAGTCTTTCAAGTGTTACTTATGAGAGGAGGAAGTATTACAGGTCTCTGTGCTAGTGTTAAATACAAGTTAAGGCTGAAAGACCTCAAATACACACATACACAGTTTATAAAATAGTGGCACCTTTCCTGAATTAATTTATTGACTGTGCTCTGAGACAGAAGACCTATATTTTGTTTTACCAGTGGCCCAGTAGCTTTTTGAAACTATCATCAGTGATATTGTCTCTAGGTCTCTGTTTGCAGCTCCTATCTGGAGCTAAATTCTGGTGTGAATGTATACAAACCTGCTAAAGTAAAACTTTGAAAAAGCATTTAAGACATTAATAGAAGTTAAGGATCCACTTTCATAGTAAGTATTTGCAGGGTCTGAAATCATTGAGTCACTATTATGTATTAGTTGCTTGAGGTTAAAGAACCCAGAAGACACTTTTTAAGCTTCCTGGCTTTATGTCTGCCTTTTTTATTTGGAGCCTGAGTATTTTAGCATATGCTGTTTCCCTCGCTCTGCTTAATACCTAGGACACCAATGTCCCCTATGGCTCAGGTTACTGGCTGCAATTGCAAAAGCTGTCATTAAAAATACAGCAGGAAATCAATTTGGTGACTTTACATTGGTTCATAATGGACATTTTTGCCTCTAGCTGTGGATTACCCTAGAATGTTTCTGAATGAAAGAACATCCTGTGAAACCCAAATTGTAACTGATCCAAAGCCAATGAATGGCAATAAAAAAATTTTTACTATTTTTATTGGGGTTCCAATCCACACCTCTATGCCCCAACCTTCACAACTACATTAGCCTGGGATTTCTTTTATTTAAGTTGCAAAAGAAAAATACTATGTGTCAAAAAAGGTAATTTGAAACAAATAGACAACAAAAGTTTAGTATTGTGAGTCCTACACAGTGGTATATGCATGTTTTAAATTAATACAGTGGGATGCCAATTTATTTGATGCAAAAAACATGTGATGGCACATTGTTATTGCAATTTCCTGTCCTTGAAGCAAAGCATTAACCTGCATTGTGACAATGTAAAGAAAGCACTACAAAGTAACACCATGTATTCTTTTTCAGATATTTTTATTTCAGAGAAAATATATGTGTAAAGTGGGAATGGACTCACTGGATACATGTTTCACCCATCGCACCATTTGAACACCCAGCTCTTACTGGAGAACTGAGATGCCATAGGAGTAGTAGACATCTCATTGTTGTTGGAAATAGCTGAATAGTTGTGCAGTGACTCTCAGTGACTCAAAGATTCAAAGCAGTCATTCAAAACAACAAAAAAGTGACAGCAGACATAATCACAGCATTGGTCTGACTCATGGAAGTAGGTGTTGTCAGGGATCTCTGCCTAAGAAAATTCAGATGCTTTACAAATATTTGGACACCAATCAAGAGAGCATTACCAAAATAAATGGGCATTGTCTTGCTTTATCATTCTGATCCTACAGAAAACATGAATAATCAAAGCATAAAAAATATTTTCCTGTATTATTTCCCTGACACTGATTTGCTAAGCGTTGAATAAGAGCACCCTAGACCTCTAAGAAAAGTAATTTTGTTGCAAGAACTGTGCTTTCTTATGAAGAACATGGAGGCACTAAGCAAATTTCCTTCAGTAACTGCTGGAGCTTAGGAGAAAACAGAGGCTTGTGCTTCTAAGGGCTGTGAAAATCCTTCTGATATGACCATGCAGTAGAGCTGGTAGCCACAGTAAGGGCTGGAGTCACAGATCCAGACACTGCCTGTCCTATTCTACAGCAAATGGGCTGTGAGTGCTCTTCCAGCACTCAGACGGATCATACACAATGTGAAAACTGTTTATCTTCTATCCACAACACTCATCCAAAGTAGTGTAGCATCCTACCTGCAGCCAAGCTTGAACAAATTGAGGACCAAATTCTTTCTCACCCATCAGTGAAGTAATCTGTGGCATAATCTGTGCTTTCTTAAAATCAAAGCAAATTTTGTTTCTGAGATGGATACACAATATGCCAAGGAAAACCTCTTGGACTGGAGTGCAATAGTGCAACTTGGTGCAAGGATGTTGAGCCTTAGCTTGTTTTGCTCAAAGAAAAATTACCCCTTAATAAGAACAATAACAAACAAGGCTAATTATGGATGTATGTAAACTGCTTGAAATCAAACTGTAGGATTCCGGTTTGAAACCTCTTTGTTCTGTAGACGTTACACATGTACCAGAACATGTGTCTGATGTCTGACAAAGTGCTAGCATGGAGGGCTATCACAGATTATCGCATTTTCACCACTGCACAAAAATGAGGATTTTAAATTATAAAATATTGTTTACACAAACTCTCTTATCTGTCAGCCTTGCAGATCAAAGCCTATTCCACAACAGAGGACATGCTTCCCACAGACTGTGTTGGTGAAATCATTCCTATCCTACTAGGTCAACCATCTTAGAAGCAGAAGGAGATCTTTGCCTGCGGAAGTGATTGTTCAGCCTGCATGGTTTGCCCCAGCATCAGCCTCTACACAGAAACAAGGGCTTAGTGCATTAGCTGTGCTGGGGCTTTGCTCTGAGACCAGTGCTGAAAATCTCTGATTAGTATTGCTACGTGTAGATTTGGTGTGAGAACAAAGAAACAAAAGATTGTAGAAAAATGTAAGTAAAGTATCTTAGTTAACACCACAGATTAAAAAAGACTAGCCACAAAAATTAATTTCCTTTTATTTCTGAATGTATAAAGATAGTATCTCCAAAATACCATATGTAGGCACGCCAAGGATATTTGCATATTTAAGAAATATATGTGTGCCTTTGGTTATGTTTGTATATAGGCACAGAATTTCAGGTTTCATTTTATATTTTTTACTAATTTTTTGCTCGTTTTTAACTTTTTAAACATTCTTTTTCTGAAGGAGATAAATCAACACACAGTAGTAACAAGAATTACATTTTTCTTTACTTTGTAACACAGATTTTGGTTTTGTCTGTAGCACTTTAGCTCTCATATGTAACTGGATATTGCTAATCATCACTGCAATCTGAATTGTGGTCTGTGAGTGCAAGCAAAGCTGAAGAAATAATAAGAAACCCACAATCCAGCACCAAGCAAACAAGGACTGATGTAATTCTCTTACCAATCAAAAGTGCAACTGTGCAAGCACATATACAGAGGAACACTGCCACTCTCTTAGCTATAAATCCAGGGTTTCTATGATACAATCCTTATCTGTAACAATAGTCATTTCCCTTTCCTATGTATACTGGCTATTACAGCTTATCCTGCCCTGGGTTGCTGATAGAGGTGGATGAACTGGTTCAGATGAAATTAGAACTGACCTAAATTTTCACCCCAGGCCTGAAATGCATTATTATCCATGGCTGAAAAACTTTTGATATTTTCTCTCTTTTTCTATATTTCCAAGCAGTTCAGAAAAAAAAGCAGCAAACACTGAAAACTTCAGAAGGAATCAAGCAAGCAAAAAATGCTAAATTTGCAAGATTTCACAGGTTTAATCTGAATAGATGTTCACAAAAGCATTCAGAATAAAGTTCACCTGTGGAGGTGTACTTTCCTTTGGAGCGATAAAGTTCTTTTGAAATGAATGAATTTGCAAACATTTCTTCCAAATGTTAAAGATTTTAACAGTCAGTTTTCCAGTAGCTGATGAGTTTTGGGTTAGGTGTTTCTGGAAATCCAAAGACTGACTCTACAAGTGAAAAAAGTGAGCATCCAGCTGTTCCAATCTAGGATCTGAAAGCAATACTTTGCAAAAATGTTTATTGTCAGCTGTGCTGCACTTATTTTTAGAAATGAACATCGCTACCAAAGGGTGTTCTCATTCCCAACATTCCTCTGCCTGAGGGTATGCTCGTTCCACATACCCAAGGTATGTTTGCAGCTCATGTAGTAAGATTTGCTTTAGATCTAATTTAGCAAGTGCAGGTAGCAACAAAAATGAAAGAAGAACTACAGAGAGTCTGAAAGTCAGCACTGGGATTCTGGGTACTTTCTTGGCTTGCTACCACACCACAGCCTGCGCTGCTATATTGTCATAGTTACTGCTGCAAACTAAATGATGGAAACTTATGTCTCCTGTAATTGCAATGCTTAACTGCAGCATAGGTAGACACCTACGTCTCTCTCTCCCTGGCAGAGCCTATGAGTGATAGTGTTCCTCCATTTCAATAAGAACCAGAGATTTAGGGTTGTGGATGGACTGAATAGCCAAGAAACCCACTCAAAATGTGTTATCTCATAAACTTTTGACCCTCCAATGTGAGCCACAAGGCATCAGAATATCTAACCAGTGGCTGAAACGTGAAAAGCTGCAGTTTCTTCCTGAATGGCTTGCTATGATGGATAGATCACATCATGGCTTTTCTCTCTAGCTGTGATTCTAAAAGGTGGTTTCTCAAAGTCAAGCAAGGAGCAGTGACCTTGCCTAAGAAGGATGTGAAAGAGAGATTGGTTTTGAGTTGCTGTCCCTACTAATGGCTGCAAGGAGCATCAGCAAAAGAAGAGCTTGAGAGGGAAGGGGAATTTCACATTTGTTCTGCTTCTTCCTGTTTCCTCTTCTCTTCTGTGAAGTGGATATCATTCCCTGAACTTGGTGCTTTGAAGCTTATTTTGGACACTGCTTTTAATAGGAAAAGCTGAGAGCCCATTACTGTCAGGAAGGGTTTCCTCCCACACACTATTAACAAATGTTGCTTCCTGTCTCTCCACTTTAAAAGGGTGCACACTGTGACCACAAAGCTCATGTTCCAATTCAGCACTTATCTTATACCATGGTGCCGCTAAAAACTCTGTGGGGCACCACTGGAAATAGAGAGATCTCACTGTCACATTTCTCCCTTCGCGTTCCCAGGCCAAAATGATCAAGCAGGTCAGGATTTTCCTGAAGGCCAGGAGACCTTTCCTCTGAAAGCAACTGCATGACCCAAAGTTAATTCTTGACTCTTCTTGCTTATGCTTCATGGCTCAGTCTTGTTAATTTAGACTGTAACATTTCAAATGCATTAGCTCTTGATTATGTCTCATTCCTGGGGCAGAGCCACAACACTTGTGGTTAGTTAGGACCTGAAAGCACTACTCTAATTAGCACTCCAGCTGTGCAGAAGGGTACTTTCGTGGGGATGGAGTCAGATGGCTTTTGTGGAAAGAGATGTGATGTGTTCTTCCAGAGGTAAAAGCTTGTATTAAGGTCCTTTTAAAACGAAATGTCTTCCTCTCTCCAGATTCCTCCCCCTTTTTATGCGCTGCCAGGTGCTCTTCTGTGCTTCAGTGCTGAGTCACACAGGCTCTGCCTGCTCCTGAGTGCCAAGTGACACCATCTGACAAAATGACACATCACAATTGGACTGAAGATGTCTCTGGTTTTCCTGAGAAACAAAAGAGAGACGGGACTTTTATGGTCCAGCCTGGTATTTCGTAATTCTAACTTGCCATTGACTCCTAAGAAATGGAAGTGTCTGCCACTAAAACTCTGCCTTTTTTGAGGAGTTACTGGAAACGTGAGCACAGATGCAATGGAAAGGAAGGATGTTTTCTGCATTAGTCACTGGCTTGGGAAATCTGCATTGTATTCTTGTCTGGAATCAAGTCCCCAGTGTTATCCTCGGCAGGTCATTCAGCCTCTCAGTGCGTCTGCTCCATGTCTGTGAAATGGCTTCCCAAATATGTCCTCTCTTTTTATTCTCTTTTGGCTATTTAGACTGACAGCCCCTCAGTGGGAAGCCAGGCTATGGCTTAATGTTAGCACAGCACCTAGCCCAGCTGAACTTTATTTCTTGTGTCTAGCTGGTACTGCACTATAAAGCAGTAATTATGTGCCCATGCAAAAGCTGTATTAAAATGATGGCTTAAAAAATGAGGACTTGAAGTGCTCCTTAAGGATTTAGAGCGTGCCCCTTGGTGGAAATGCATTAAGATGCTGCCTTTAGAGTATCTTTTATTCCTAGAAGACTGCTGTTTTCTTTCACACAGAGAATGAAATGAGCTTAGAGAATGACCCAACTGATCAATATTTTTTCCAGCCATTGAATCAGTGGATGTTGATTTTGTCTTTTATTTTCTTCTTTTTCCCCTGAAGCCTACCCAGAGCTTGCAAAGAATGAATGATTGATCTCTTCATACAATTATGAAGTTCTAGGGAACTCTTCATCAAAACATTAAATTTCTTCAAAAACATGAATTAAATAATGTAAGCATTATACTCCTTAGTATCAACAGAGGGGGCAAAACTTGTTTTCCATATAAGAGAGAGAGCTTCTGGCATCATGACAGCTACATAGCAAGTCCTTCTGCAGTCAGGCAATAAGGTATGAATGGATGCTCTTTTGTGTGACATAGACGCTGGATGCACAACACTTTATGGAAATTAAATATTCTGCTTTGGAGTGAGAAACCTAAATTGCTTTTCCTTTAGCTATGGTGTGGTTTCTTATGAGCTTTCACATCCTGCTTTAGAGATCACTTGTACTCTAACATGTCATATTTTGCATCTTCTTCTTACTCTCAACTTTGAGAAACACAGGAAGACATTAATTTAAAAGATATGCTGCAATCTCTCCTTCCATCCCTGCTTTGATGAAGGAACGATTAGTAGATATTGTCACTGATTTCTGGAATCCTGCATTTAACTGAATGGGATTTTTTTTCTCTTCAAGGCATGGTATCAGCCTTTCTGCAAACTTACCTGGATTGTGGTTACCCTTACTTGACACTTTGCAGATTTTTGACCTTATAACAATTTTGTGCTTTTTTGGTTTAGTTTCTTTTTGTTTTCTAATGAAGATTGAAAATTATTACCAAAGTTACAGCTGGATCTATTTCCTTCCCCTCATTTTATTGCCCTCTTCAGTCCTTTCTTCAAGGCATTGCACACAAAAATAAAAATATTCAGAACTGGCTTTGAAAAGCATTGCTAATATATATTTGCAAGTATTCACACTTCTTCTTTTCTCCCTTCTGACTTTATGCAATACATATTGCTTACAATATATCCCTTAATCCAGGTCATAAATCAAGGGATTATTCTACCCCTAACCGCCAAAGCTATTTATTGTTTTCCTAAAAGATAAATGAGGAAATAAATAAATAAACAATGCAGTCAAATTCCCCTTGGGAGGGAATCCAAAACATTGATTTAAAAATGAGGAAGGAGGAAAGTCTGTGAACCTGCAAACAACTTCTAAATATCATCACTAAAGAGCCTGCAACTTTTTAAAAGAATGAAATAAACACAGATGGATGAACAGCCTGGTTTCCAGTCAGAGGGAGAAGTGGTTTCAGATGTCATTGCAGAAAAGATAAGGTGGGAGATGTGAAAGTGACATTAAAAAGCTTGATTTGAGGGCAGGAGCTGTGGAGTAGATGGCTATCTCCTGCATAGCACTGCATGACCAGAAACAATGAGAGTGAGCAGAGGAGAGAAAAAGAAAAGGCTCCCCAGATTGGTGGTCAGGGCAGGAGGTTTGTGCATAGGACAGCAGTTCACATACTGTGCCTTGAAATGCTCTGCGATGTGTGTGTGATACTAGGGAGAGGCTGACCCAAAACCTGTGTAAGCTGCTTGTTGGACTTGTGGCTAGCAGGATGCAGAGAAGCAGAACGTCTGCTGTTCTACCGCAGACATTTTGTGCGACCTTGTCAGGCACATCATGAATTCTGCACTGTACAGCCAGCTCTTAGAGACCATATTTAGTTTAATTCATCATTTGTTACGAACATGCATGGTGTTCAATCTCACACTTGCTTATTTAGCAGTGTCCTCTCTGATTATGAATGGTGTTCAGCTCAGTAAACTTCTATCATTTATCTAAGTTATAATCTCTGCTACGTTTTATTTCTGTATAAAAGCTACCAAACACTTGTGACTTGACAGGAGAATTCAGATACCATTTGCCTAACTTTCTGTTGAATAATGAAAAGGTTTGATCCTCTTTCATTTTGACTCCTATCAATGTCACCTCCTCTTTGTCTACCAGTTCTCTTTTCTGTAATAAGCTAGCCAGATCTTCACAACGTAGCCCTGACGTGGTACTAGTTTCTAACACAGAAGTAGAATAATTTCTACTGACTCTTGTTTGTCCTAAATTCTTTTGTATCTCTTAACACATCCAGAAATTATTTTCTTTTTTATTTCCAATATTTTAATTTCTTCTAAAGGGCTTAGACTGTCTTTTATTTTTTCCCCTTCCTAATACAGAAAGATTAGATTCCTAAGGTGAAAAAGAAAAAAAAAAACCAACCACATTTCATAAAGACTGACATCAAACTGCTTACAGAAATGCCTTTCAGATCAGTTTCTGCTCAGCTTCTGGACCTGCAAGCTCAGGTAACTTGCCAGTAGAGAAAGCAAATAGATCCCTCTAAGGTACCATCCAAATGAGCTAAGACTCCAGTCTTCACATGAGAGCTACGTGGCTCCCACTGCCCATATGTTTGGTATGGTGGAGGTTTTCTGTGCAGAAGCATCATTACAGTTTTAGTGTCAAAGCCTTAGCCTAATCTGGCGTGACTGGAAAACATTACCTGTTGATGTTTACAACCCCGACCTCACTGAAAATGACGTGGCTTTTCCTGTTGATTTCCCTTGCACCCTTGCCTCACAGCCATTGCTGAAACTGTGCAGGAATGGGAAAGCAAAAAGGGGATGAGCAGAAGTGTCCTCCTGTTTAAATTGTTGCCAACAGCACGCTTATGTCTGTGTCTTGAGGGTCTTTAATATTTTACAGGACAAATTAACAGTTTACCACTTTTTAAATCTGTTCTAAGCAAGATTAGTTTCAGTAGGGATTGAATTCTGGCTTTTACACCATCAATAATATTAAAAAGCAAAATACTGCAGCAATAATAAGCTGGCAGCAAACACCGGGCACATTTCGGTCACTTACCACCATTCTTCTCACTCAGATCAATGCTTTTCTCCTCCTCCTCTTCCTTGTTCCCCCTTTCCTGACTATGCATATGTAACAATCAGCATGTTCACACCATCTTTTAATAATCTTAGTGAGTGGAAGTCCTGAACATTTATAATCACCTTCTCCTTCCTCTGGATCTGTTATTTTACTCTTTGCATGTGCCTCTTCTTTACATTCAATTACTCTTTTCACTACATAGGTCATCCATTTGCTTCTTTCCCCCCACTCTAAACATATTTATTGCTAGGTAGCTCACAGCCCTTTGGGTATACATTAATTTACCTAGGAACACTTTCCATTTCTCCTCTGTGTCCTTTACCTCTGTTCCCTCATTCCATTGATTTCAGTGAACACTTATTGCATGTCTACACAAATTATCTCCACTGAAATTCAGTGTCTTTATTTATTATTATTTTTTACTCTTTTTATGGCCCCTATTACTTATACCATACATTCTCCTCCTTTCATCTATCATCAATTTGTGTTACAGTAAGCTAATCATGAATTGCCTCCCTCTTACAATTCTTTTTGATCATTTACATGCTGCACTGTGTGTAGAAAAAACTCCAAGAAGTTGCCTGCCAACTACTGGCTCTCTTTACATAATAGCAGGATTGGTTTGAAAAATTCTTATCAAATTTTTTAAGGGGAAGTAGTTTTTTTAAAAAATTATGATGTGTTTTCAGGATGCACATACTTCACTTAGGAAGTTTTTGTTTTCTCTTAGAAAACTGAAATCCTTTTGGGATAGTTTACACAAAAAATCAGTGTGCTATGGGAAATGTAAAAGAATAATCTCAACATTGTAGAAAAAATAAAACAATTTTCTGACCAATTCACTCTCCTCAAACATAAATTGCCTTTTCCTGAAGACACCAAAACATCCTTATTGAGAATGTTTTTAGTGATATTTTCAGCTTTTCAGGTAACAAAAAAATAATTACCAGGGAAGATCCTGACCTGATGTGAATCTGTTCTGTTAAATAAATGGAGTTTTTTGATCAGAGAAGGGTCTGGCTTGTGGTAATCCTAACTGCGAATCTTATCATTTTAGGCTAGACTGATTTTGATATTCTGTCTCATGTGATATAAATTTAACTATTGGCTGTAGGGTAGAAAATAAAAGAATTAGCCATGATGGCTAAAGATGAAACTCTTAACTGAAGCTTTCAGTATGTCTGTGAAGCTCCACGTATTATTGGAATTGTTTCCTCAAATCTGGATGAACTGTCAGGTGATAAGAAAAATTACTCTGTTGTGGATTCTGTTACCCAGCTTGGTCTCTGGCTATTGACAGGCAGTGGATAATTTATCATCAGCAAGGACTGGTGAGACGCAATGCTTCTAATGAACTCGATTGATTTCATGCTCATGGGGTTTTACGTTATGTGGTGGTTTAGCTCCCTAACTGTCCTTCCACTGACTAAAATGGTGTTACTCTGTGCTATTGCTTTGGATCATAACTCTGGACTTGCGTTATATATGCCAGAATTTATTTTTTGTTTTACCCAGTGTTATCATAACATTGCAGGCCCACAAGAAGTTGAAGCCCTGCTGCGGGCCCATGGTGAGGGAGGTAGTTCTGGATTCAAAGGACAGGGAGAAGCACACAGCTCCAAAGTGATGGGCCTACAGCAACTTCACATGGGTAGAAACAGGTAACACTCTCCTGTCTTCCTGAATAAATTAGTCACCTCATTCATGCCTCTCTGATGCCCCTTTCCAGCTTATTGTTGTTTCTTCCGCTGCTTATCCACAAGAACATCTTGGTTGCATTTCTCTGACTCCTAGCTACAGAGAGAGTGGCTCACTTTAGTTGTATTTTTTGTCTGCCAGCTTTTCTGTAGATTCTCACTGCAGCTGTATTTTTCTTCTCTCTTGCTCTTCGCTTGTGCATGGACTCTCCTAAGGATACTATATATTCATTATGAGCTAGAGTTGCTCGTACCGTAACTCTCAATTCTCCAAAGCCCAAATGTATGACTCAGGCTTCTGAAATAAGTGAGAGAGACCTAGGGCAAGGTACATAGCAAAAATAGCAGTGGGAATGATGTGAGATTATTAGATACATATATTTTTTTAATTAGAGATGGTCCCAAACCAAATCAGTCATTCCCAATGCACTGAAGTGTTGGGCGAGTTTGATATGAGATGTGAGTATGAACTTTGCAGTTCAGCCTCACCTCTAATTTTAATATTTATACACTTTTCTATAACCTCACCTCTGAAGGTCAAAACTGATAGCCAGTCATCTAAGCAGTGTAGGTTTTTACAGCCAGCTTTTGTGGAGCACCAAACAGCTATATGGTAAAAATGATTGCTATGTTTTATCTAGCTTACTAAACCAATGAGAGTTTTTAAAATGAGCATCTTACAGGGCTAGACAGTAACACTACGAGATGCCCTGATGAAGAGGCAGCACCAACTGCCCCTGGAGTCCCAGGAATCAGTACATCCAGTTGTGACTTAGAAAGAGTCGTAATGAAACCTTTATTTTCTTGCTTGTTCTGTCTCTGCTAGCAGTGAGAAAGTGGAGTCATATTGGGGGGAAAAGGATATATGCTCAGTATGAAATGTAAATAAGAAGCATAGAATTGTAATCTGGCTTTAGGTTATTCAGGCCTAGATACCTGGGTGGCATATTGTGTCCCTTCACTGTCCTCAGTTCCAAAGATGGTATACAGCATCTGGAATGACTAGAAGTGGTGCACTGCTTTTAGCCAACTGGGCCACATAAAAAATGAATCAAGTAGCAGTGATCCTTTCTGCTATATTTTCACCTTGCCATCATATCAATCAGTCCCTGCCAAGGCTGCCCGTCTTCAGTTACTCATTTCATGAGCACATTAGGATGTATCCAGGCTCTGTTGGAATGTGTAAAATGGGAAGTCTTGCTAGGAACTCATTTGCAGATGTGTTGTTTGTTCTTCTGGGGCTGTCTGTACTTAGGGACAACTAGAGGAGGAGGCCTGTGCTCTGGAAGTTAGAAAGGTGTTATGGGATTGTTAACCCAAAATTGCTGCAGGCAGAGTTCCTTCACTTGAAAGTTTGAAGCATGATGTTAAGTTTGAAAAATGAAGGAGTGTGGTGGTGGTGTGGTTTAACCCAGCAGGCAGCTAAACACCACACAGCCATTCGCTCACTCCCTGCCCCCTCAGTGGAATGGGGGAGAGAATCAGGAAAAAAAAGAAATAAAATTCATGGGTTGAGATAAAGACAGTTTAATAGGACAGAAAATGAAGGGAAAATAATAATAATAATAATAAATAATAATAATAATAGAATATACAAAATAAGTGAAGCACAATGCAATTGTCCACCACCTGCCAACCGATGTGTCCCCCCCCGGCCAACCGATGCCCAGCCGGTTCCCAAGCAGCGGTCACCGCCCCCTGGCCAACTCCCCCCAGTTTATACACTGAGCATGACGTCACATGGTATGGAATATCCCTTTGGCCAGTTTGGGTCAGCTGTCCT
>NW_008825100.1:5664589-5671994 GCF_000699105.1 Pygoscelis adeliae
AATAATAATAATAATAATAATAATAATAATAATAATAATAATAATAATAATAATAATAATAATAATAATAATAATAATAATAATAATAATAATAATAATAATATACAAAATAATTTAATTGCTCAACCAATGTCCAGCCAGTCCTTGAGCAGGGGTCACCACCCCCCAGCTAACTCCCCCCAGTTTCTGTACTGAGCATAACGTCACATGGTATGGAATGTCCCTTTGGCCAGTTTGGGTCAGCTGTCCTGGCTGTGCCCCCTCCCGGCTTCTTGTGCACCTCCAGCCTTCTCAGTCGGTAGAGCATGGGAAGCTGAAAAGTCCTTGACTAGTGTAAGCACTGCTTAACACACCGATGTTTTAGTTGTTGCTATCATCAACATTATTCTCATGCTAAATCCAAAACACAGCACTGTACCAGCTACTAGGAAGAAAATTAACTCTATCCCAGCCAAAACCAGGACAGGTGGGAAAGCAAGCTTCATCCCCAGAAGCTGAGCTGAATTGATTTGATTAATAGATACTGCTTGCAGTCTTTGGTGGTTTGTAGGTGACCTGAAACTTGACTCAGGTAATCAATTTAGACCTGGCTGTGGCCTCTGCTGCTTCTTTTATTTGTCTGTGGTGAACCTGCACCCCTTTTTGTCATTGAAGCTATTGAGAAGATGAACATGCTGAAGATTTTGAGGTTTTCAGTTTTCTTAACCATAAATGTAACAGAAGTGCTTTCAAAAGACTCTCTAACCTTCTCTATGCCCTTCTATCAAGATTTTCAAATTACTTTGCAAGTATCAGTATTATGCAGTTGGCATGAAACCGTGATATTCTTATTTAGTTAAAACTCCTTTTGCAGGGTAAGGGTTTCAGAACATGGACCGTTAATTTTATGTAATATCTCTGACATTTTATGGCTTGGTGATGGGGTTTCAGCTTACTTTCACTTTCCGTGTGTGTGTGTATTTATATTTGTGAAGTATTTGTATGTACTGCTGTGTATTTGTGCACACACACTTAAGTGTGTGTGAGCATCCATGTGCACACATTTTCACAGCAGCTCCAGAAGAATGTGTTCAGTAGATTAAACAAAGTATGGTACTTCAAGCAACATTTCTCCACTTCTCAATATTTTTCAAATCTCATTTTAAAAATATCCTTTCTCCTTTGCTTGTACTTCTTAATTTCCCTCTCTACCTAATACTGGCTTTATAAACTGTATGAATGCTTTAATATGTCCACCTTGTGGTGTATTCCCAGGACTCTTGTCTGCAGTTTATAGCAGAGATTGCTATCTATCTGCTCTGTGTTATTTAAGGACTCTGAGGTCTGTGTGGCAGGAGAGAATGCAGTTCTCCTAAAAAGTGCATGCTGGTATCAGCTAAAATCACCACTATTTTAGAAAGAGAATGAAGAGAAGACGAATGTAGTAGAACTAATTGGTAGAACTGAGAAGTCATTTTTCCCATAATCTCTTTTGTGGGTAAGGAGGTTCTTGATAGAGGAAGTGCTACCAGATAAGGACTTTATTCTGAAGTTTTTTAGCTGACTATTGTAATGGTTCTGCTAACTGAAGTCCAGTGGGACGAGGGCTGTAGAGCCAAGTATAACATTTTGCCTCCAGTTGAGAAACAGAGTAATTTTTAAAAGTTTGGATTCACTGTTAAATGAATTTGTGTAGCTTGCTGCAAGCAAATATTCCTATTATCCTCTCTTTGTATATAACATGCATGAACATATACATGTGCATACTGCTTATTCGTGTTTTATCTTTATCTTCTGCATAGGTCAGCCAAATTTTTGCATGCCAGGTTATATGTATATAAAGTCTAGCTAGGGCTATAAACCCAGATCTTTGGTTTATACACCTAATCCAATATTGAAACTAAATAAGGTAGCTGCAATACCATACATCTGTAACTTACAGGACTTCAGGGGCTTTTTCAGCCAAAGGAGTGTAAGTTCACTATACACAATTGCACCAGTGACATCAACAAAAGAATGGAAGGCATGCTTATGATGATTTGATATAAATAAAAAAGGTTTGATTGCTATGTTGCTGTTTTGTAGGTAATACAGGAGAATGCATTTATTGATATTAAAAGGGGGAAAAAAAGCCACTAGGCTTCTAGTGTATTCCTTGTTTTTGTAGAAAATAATTGCAAAAAGCTTGAAGTAAGAATTCTTGAGCAAGCTCTGAGATGAAGTGAGGTCTCACTTACAGTGACACAGCCCAGAAATCACTCCCTTACAATCATTTCATTTGCACTACTGTTACACCAGCATAAGAAATGGATGACTCCTGTAGTTGTAAAAAAGACAGTTCTGAGCAGATATATGCAATGAATCCAGCTAAACCTGCAACAAATAATTACCTTTTTAACAGTCTGAGTGAGGTGAGAAAATCTTATCATCCCTAGACTCAAACCTTTATATTCTTACCCATGGCTTGCTCAATTTTTCCCAATGAATTTTTCCCAAATGAAAATAGATTGAAGGATTAAACATTCAAGTCACAATGATTCAATCAGAATCATTTATTTATGAGTCACTTTGCAAAACACTCAGTTTATATTTTCCCATCTCTTTCCTTGCATGCACTTTGAGCCTTCTGGTATTGTAAACACTGCATGCATTATCATTGAGTGCAGAGGAATTTGCAGAGGCTTAATAAGGAAATTGGGAACATCTTTCATTTTACCTCTCTAAAAAAGCTACACAGTATTTAAAATGCTTGTTAATTATATGTGAAGCAAATCAAAAGTTGACATGTATAGTGAGAATGTATGGCCATTTCAGGATATCTGAATTTATCTAGACTATCCTTCTCTCGGGGTTTATTTTAAGTTTATTGCAAAGAATATCCATATTAGGCCTCTCCAACCATCATCTGTCTTTTTGCCTGTCAAAAACCTCTCCTGATTGTCTGCCAATCTTTCCCTTGATGTCTTTGGGTGATAAGAACAAATAATGGTATAAAAACCTCTTTCTCTGATGCCTGAGCTATTTCTGCCCTTTCCAGACCAAAGTCTAGAAGGCACTATAACTCCTTCAGGGTATGCATTCGTGCTCTGCCTGCTCTGTGGATCACCTGCCTTCCATGGATGATGAGTGGGTTCTCTCCACCACTCTGTCAATTGATTTACTTCCATTGCAACCACATTCACATCCTCAATTCCTGATGTGTTGTAAACTTAAAAAGTCAGATCTGGGCCTGACCTTGAACCTCTCATCTCAGTCAGTTACAAGTCTACCCCTAATCATTCAGTTCTGGATGAGAACCAACATCCAGAAACAGGGAAGAGAAGGGTCTGTCTCCCAGGAATGGGTTTATGGACATGTCCCTGGAAAGTAGTGCTAATGGCAGTAGTTTCTGTCCTCAGCTACCCTGTGTTCCTGTTCCCACATCTCCTTTTTATCTGTGCCACAGCAACTTTGTATGGGACCAGGCAGAGAAGTGAATCATGGAATTGACCCAAGATAAAGCTAAGCTTTAAAAAAAAAAAAAAAAAAAAAAAAGTGGGAAAAGTATTTTTAACATGGATAAGTCTCTTAGACTGGTTCCCTGCCAGCCTCCAAAAGCATCTATATAATATGTATATAACATCATAAAGAATGGGTGGTGCAGGGGTGAGAATAAATGTGCATAAAGTTGGAGAGGAGGCGGCACAGGATGGGTGTGAAATGCTCCTATGAAAAATGCCCTTGGAATCATGTCTGTACTTAAAAAGAAATAAAATACAGCCCTCTGCAAATGCCCTTAAAAAGGTGTCACTAAAAACGCAAAGAAAGGAGGAAACTAAATGAGGAGAAGAAATCCTTGGAAAGTATACAGCAAAACACTTGAACTTCCACACAGCTCGAGCTCCAGCTTTGTGCCTCTGTTTCATTAAAGACTGTAACCAGTCCTGGATTTCCTGTATTTACTAGCACATATCCAGTAACTGCATGGAAGGCTGCAAGCAAATGCATTAGTGCAACAGCAGTTGAAGCTGGATTTCAGTAAAATATTCAAAGACATAACTTGGTACTACATAAAATTAAAATGGAATCAAATGAAATATGAATATTCAACAGAGAAGACAAAAACCTGGACTAAGTTACCTAATAGGTAAAGAAACTAACACCATCTGATTTACACTATGTTGGGGGGTAGAGTGTGTCTGCCCAGCTCACAGGATATAGGCACTGTGGAATGAATATTGGAAATTCAAACTTTTATTTTGCTTCAGTGTCAAAGCTTCAGATCTGAGTGCTACTTCCAGGGTTAATTGCACAAGGTGAGGGCTGTTGATGCCTTTAAAAATGCTAGTGACTTCTCAGTCAGAGCTAAATGGATATTGTTCATTTAAACATAATGCTGACCAACAGAGAGGTGGTGTGTGATCCGTTCTGCTGCTCCTATTTAATGAATAACTTGAACAAAGTGAAGAGCTGTGCATCAGAGAAGGTATTCTGGTGCAAAAGAAACTTTTCAATTGAGGTCTTGCTTTGCCTTCTCCATTTCTAGTCTTCTAAGCTTATGAACTAATTTCTGTATTCGTCCAATTGTTTAAGAATAATCAGCATCTTCTCCAAGTTATATATTTAATTGTAATTGTGAAAATCAAGAAAGAGATATTGGGATATCGCAATGGACAGTTTCCTTCTACTTCTCACCAGTGAATGGAAGCAGTGTCCCACCATTGCTGTGCTGACATGTGGTTCTTCCTCCAGAGTCTTTCCAGAGACCTGTTACACATTTTGGTCCTCTGTCTCAATGCTGCATTTCCAAGATCCAGGCCAGACCTGTCCTTTAAAGGCAGTACATTGTATTTGTATTACATACATACAAATATAGGTATATGAAATTATATATTTATATATAGGGAGATCATAGATCCAATAAATAAATTAGGTAGGAAGCTGAGAATCTGGCCCTGCTTTAAGCAGTGTGGTGTATTGAGATGACCTCGAGTGTTATATTCAAAGTTAAATGAGTTTACTTAGAGATATATTTTATTTGAAATATACATACGTGTGTGATACATATCATACATATAAACACACACCTCTCTATATATGTATTAGGATTTTAGCTACGTGAAAACACCCAGTCCCCAAATTGAACTAGAATCTTGCAACTCAAAGCAGTACAAGGGGATGATACATAAATGTGCTATTCACTACACAACTAAGGTCTTCATTACACACACTCATACTGACTTTAACACATAGCTGTATTAGCCTGAAGAGAAATAGAGCTAAGCCGAGGATTGCAATCTAGCACTTTCTTGTTTAAAATGTTTACAGGGACTTTTCCTTCAGATTTTTTTTGAATGCTTGCTACCTGCCTTCACCCAGCTCTCTTTTAGATGTCCAGCTGATAGATATGTAGCAAGGAGAAATGATTTTACACTAAGAGCAAGAACTGCTTAAGTCGCTAATGATTGCATTGATCATAGCAGCTGAATAACGTATGTTTACAGCTGTTCAGACATTGATAGTTCCTTGCCTTTGTATTAAACGATAGTGTTTATGGACAAGTAAGTTTTGAGCTATTGAATCTTGATTCAGATCTCATTTCCCACCAGCACTAAACCGACATACCCGTATTGGTTGCAACAGAGTTTTTCCATGTTTACCCCTGTGTGTAAGGGGCCAATCCACCCTTTGTGATTTTTACTGCACCGCCATATATTAATGTGTGCTTGTCATTTTCTTTATCCTTCTTTGCTCTCTGAGTTTATGAGTTAGATCTCTGCATAAAATGTCATCATATAACATTGTGCTTTAAAAAGCCTGTTACTTATTAAGAGTGTGAGTTTATGCTGTTGGGACATTTTATTTTCCCACCAGGAAAATGAAAATGTCATTGAGGTCTAACCAGACCCCTGAGCTTTTCAGACAGAAGAAAATTGCTTTTAGGATTCCCTGCAGGACCTGGTAGCCTTCGTGCACATACCATATGTCTGAAATACAATCTCCCCCTCATTTATCCCCCCTCCCTCCTCTTCCTAAAGAAGCAATGACATGATATTGCACATTGAGGTTCCCAGTTACTCTGTATTACTTTGCTTGTTGAAAGATGTGACAGTGGAGCTATGTAATTACCCTGGCAGGAGTCATCACTATGTTTTGTAGCCGCTGCTCTAAGAGCTAGATTGTAACCACAGGCACAGCCCTGAGCAAGGGATCATGTATAAAAATTTCCCATTTCCTGTCCTTCTCTTAGGGTAACTCAGAGGCACAGTGTTGAAACATGCCAGCATTTTCCCAGTCTGTCCCATTTAGATCACATCGGGTTCTCTGCAGCTGGCTGTGTTGAGGTGCAGACCCCCTCTGGGACTTTACCACTGACTTGATCTTTCATCCTGTGTAAGCCTGGAAGTGGACTTACTTTCAAGGCTGGATTCACTCACCTTCTACAAGGTTAACCTTCAAGCCTCTGCTCTTAGGCCACCTTATTCCAAGTTCTGCGCTCATCTGACAGGGATGAAGCATTTGACACTTGGCCACTGAGCTTTGGTTATATTTATATGCTCTGGAGGGAGAGGATGGCCAGAGGGGAGACTGTCAGGTCCACTAGATGATACTCTGAATTTGAATACTACCTTTGCTCCAGCTAAAATGAAAAATACACGTGAGGCTTTCAAAAGCCGCAGTGAAAGCTGTGGAGCTTGCAATGGCTGAAATACGGAGTTGTTTTTGGTACTTTCACCGGCTTGGGTCAGAAGACCTGACTTCCAGAGGAAAGCCCATGAATTAGTTTAGCTTTGCCTGTTGTTGTCCCTGAGAGACTCACTGCAGTGATAGACCCCTTGGCAACACAGGGATGAGTGGATTTGTGAGCCAAAGAGGGAGAAGTGCTGCTGTAGTCCTGCCCAATCACTTAGCAGTATTTAAAGCTGTTTCAAAAATGAGAACAAAGGAATAAGCCAGAATTACTGTACCTGCATCGGGGCTTCCTTTTCCTCATTGCTGAAAATGGAGTCAGTGAATGCTGTAATTCAGCTGGTCCCCTCTACAACTGAGTGGTTCCTCTGAGAACGTCTACCAGAAATGCTGGCAACATTTCACTTTCTAAAGCCTAGATCATAATGGAGAAGTGACTCACAGGCATCTTTCTTTTCTCTGAATTTGACACTGCTAAGAACCTACCCCATAGTGGGTATTAATTTGAAAAGTAAAAAGACAATGAAGATCACCTGAGTTAGAGCTAGTAGGAGATCTAGCCTGAATGTTTTTTTTTTTAATTTAAAAATGCATTTTTGTATAGTTAATTCTCCATAGAAATCTTTGGTTCTGCTTTGTATTTCCTGATTTAATTCGATGAATTATCTATACATACATATTGTATTTTTTGTTTGCTTATTTTGTGTGGGTGTGCAGAAACTGAAAAAGTTCTGCAGAAGGATTAAAAAGTGGATGA
>NW_008825100.1:5672168-5684158 GCF_000699105.1 Pygoscelis adeliae
TTTCCCACAGAAATTCATGCTATTTTTGAGTAATTCTCATCTGCGTGTTTTGTACATTACACAAACATTTATCGGCAATTCTATTTTTAAATTAAATATTTTTTCCTTGACACTGAAGTGAATCTAAATTGAAGCTTAAATGCAAGTTATTAATCTCATTCACCAGAGCAGTTAATGAGATGTTTTCTAGCAAAAAATAAAAATGTGAGAATTTGTTGAGTCATCCTTGCCTTTCAGGTGTCTTGCCAAACTTGAGGCAGGTTTCCTGCGGATCTGCTTGAAACCCAAGAATGCAGTGCATCTTGGAGCAAGCAGACAGATATAGGCCTCTGGGCTCTTGCATATGAAGTTAGGATTTAGGAAGCCCTGAAATCCTAGGTCAAACCAGAACTGCAAACCATTGGACTGATCCTGAGAAGAGCATTAATTCCACCTAGCAGCTGCAGATCTTGCAGTACATATATGCCTGTTTCTGGGTTAAGTATTTTCAAATTTGTTTATCTTTATTCAAAACTAAGTTAAATAATAATTATAATAAGAATAACAAAATTCTCAGAAACTGACTGTTTTCCTTTCTGGCTTGCTTTATTGTGATTAATTCAGTGTTACACCATTGCTTACATCATTTGACTGCATTGCAAAGTTGGAGGAACAAAATGAAGACTCAAGCTTTCCCTTTCTTTCTAATTCATTAGCAGATACAATGAGCATTAATATTTATCGAATAATTCTGTGTTTCTACTGCCCCCAGATTTAAACAAAGTGGCTTTAGTGGACAGAGTCAATTGTTTATGAAACAGAAAAGGCATGTCAGATCATTTGCAATAACAATGAGCAGTTTAGTAGTTTAGATTTTCCAAAGATGCAATTTATTTTAGGAACATCTAACATTTCTATCACTTTTCTTTTCCTTTCAAGTTTGCTACCTGAAGGCACAGAGTTAGCTAAGCTCACAAAAGATTTTATTTCATCTGTACCTAACATAACGGTTAGAAAGAAGCGGGTTTGTTTCATCTTTCTCTTTTGAGAGTATCTGTATATTGTGGCTTAAACATAATTTACCAAAAGGACTTGATGTGACCTCACAATATACTGTTGCTCCTTGGGTTGTTTTCATTTTTGTTTGCGTAAGGATTCAGGCAAATTTGAATCATCATGAGCATCTTACAGATGTGCAGATAATATAAACGGTAATTCACAACCTGCAGTCACAGAGTTTGTTCTAGATTTAAGTAAACAGATTAGGGTTCCAACATCAGAAAGTAAATAGATCAGAATACGTTATCTTAAAAAGCAATGAAACCAGCATACTTTGTGAGCTATGCAAAAATCAAACCCTTCCTTATCTGCTATGGCTGAAGACAAAATTCCCAGAGAAAATCACAAAGAGATGGATAATATAGCTTAAGTAGCTGGCAGAAAGTAGAACTGGTCATCACTAATCAAAAGAGTATTTGGAAGCTTTCTATAAGCAGTGATCCCAACTTTCAACAATGCTGAACAAGTAATGTAGAGTGACAGTATTGGATTGTGCCCTTGCTGTTGGCTTCAGTTGTAGGTTTCAAACTTCTTATGAGTGAGCAATAGCGAAGAATCCTCACTGGCAATTTGTCATCTATCAACGCCAGGTTAGAGACCACTACTAAAAGGAATTAAAAGATCATATGAAAGCTTTTTTGGATGCATCTCAAAACAAATGCAAAGAACATACGTAGTCAATAAAAAGAGATTAAAACAATGTTTGAAACATGGGAGGTGAACTATGAGCAGCTGAAGGAGCATCTTGAAGCAGAAATCCATTCCAGGCAGAGAGAAATAAACCCCTTTAAATTACACAGAATTACATTGTGGGATTATACACAGAAACCGTTCAAAACTATCTGGCAAAAACAACTAAAGCGACAAATAGTTTGACTTCTGCAGACAATTGAAGTTTTCTTGGAATTGTAAGGTACAGGTCTTGCCCAATGTGGTAAAAGAGGAGAAGACAGGAAGATGAGAAAAAACATTTGAGCAAGAAACTCATGAAAATTTATGGACTATCTGTGGGGTTTACAGCTTGGAAATATAACAGCAAGATGCTAGGGAATATGACATGCAAATTTGACATGTCATATTCAGGAGGAAAACCTGATATTAATTAAAAATTATCCACTGAATTTAGTTAGAGTGTTCACATTTTCATCCTGTGTTGAATCAGGCATCTTTTTTTAGTAAGGAGCTGGCAAAGCTAAGGGAGTTTTGCCCATTTGACAGCCTTATCAGTTCCAACTGGTGTCCGGTGTTCTCCATACTGAGGCCTACAACAGCAGCCACATGGCTCTAATGACCTCTTCACTGCCTGTTAGTATCATGGCTGATTTTGCTCCCGTAAATACTGTAAAAATGTGATAATTTTAAACGGAAATATTATCTGGGAGATACTTTTAACTTCATGTTAACTTCATATCCCAAATCAAGTATTAGAAAGATGAACAATGAGGAGGGTTTCAGTGGCAGATAACCTCAGAAAGGAGTCTTGACTAACCATGTAACAGAACACTTTAATTTGACCCAGAGAGGATAAGGAAGAGGAAATGATCTACTTGAACTGACAGAGCAATTAAAGGCATTAATAAGGGAAGATAAAGATACCAGGAAAATAGTTTTGAGCTGGTCGAACTACATACACAAAGAGAGGATTTTCTTAGCATATTGGGGAAAAATATTAAACCTTGAGTAAGACTATTACACCTGCAGCTTATAAAGTGGCTATTATTAATACATTAAAAAGAAAAGTGTTCAATAAATATTTGTGTTCAGTATCTGGGAAGAAGTAGGATGTACTTTTAGCAGGTGGAAACAATGAAACAATTCCCAGTCCACTAGTAATTAAGAACTTTAAAATAAACTTTCTCTACAAGGAAAATATATTTTAAAAGAGCAAACACAGATGAATTCACTCAGGAATCCCAGGCGGTTTTGTTGAGAAAATCTTTGGCTAGCCATTAACTTTGATCCCTGGAGAAAAGCCAAAAGCCTGGAACGGAATGTAACTTATGTGAGTAGCTGTGGACGGTTAGTCTACCAGCAATCCTATGTAAAATAATGGAAAACTGATACAATATTCAATTAAAAAACAATTAAGGCCTAGGAATGTAATCAATATCAAAGTTATTTTATGGAAAATAAATCTTCTCAAACAATTTCTTTTCTCTGATGACTTTACAAGTTTGAGGAGTAATAGAAAAGATGAACTACTCTTAAACTTTTCTGAGACATTTGATTAAGTACTGCAAAATATCCTGCAAAAAAAAAATTAGCACTATATGATGTCAAAAGGGCACATGTTGAATTGATTAAGAATTGGCTAATTGAATTGTCTCACTGCTGGAAGTAGTGGTAGGCCCAATGTTTTTCATTAATTTTGTCAGTAAGTTGCATGTAATATTACTGCTGCTAAAACTGGGACCTGAGATGAAGGGTGGTAGAATTACAAGTGATGGAAAAGATGGAGTACATAAAATACATTTTAATAAACACAAATTCAGAGTTTCACACCTTGTTGCCATAACTGGAAGCCATTCTATAGAGCGTGTGGAAAGATACCTAGAAAAAAATCCTTAAGCAAGAAACTCTCCTTTAATTTCTGACATGATGCTGAGCCAAAAATAAAAGTACAATATGATCTTTGGATTTATAAACTGGAAAGAAGTAGCTATAAGGAGGTGATTTTTAGGTTTATATATCATACCAAAATACAGATAAATTAAAACTGTCTACTTCTGGTCATATTTTTAGTAGGTTGTTGCAAAACTGGAGTAGATGCAGGAAATAATAAAATTTTGTAGAGAAAAGGGAAAATGTCTTACAATGAAAGAGCTTTGTGGACCTCAAGTTAGCATCCGGTTCAGAGTATAGCCTTTCTACAAAGGATGCCCAGCATCAATGGAAATGAGTGAATAAAGAGACAGGATGCTAACTGGAAGGTGTAAAGAAAAATGTACCTTGGGTATTGCGGCTGGATGCAGAAACTTGCTTTTCTTAACATTAACCCTGTAAAAATCTGAAGTCCAGGCTTATGCTATTTCTCTAGGTTCTTCCCCATAGACAATGGGAAGATATTGGCACCTTTTGAAGATGACTCATCCATCTACCTGATGCAATATTTTAGGTTAGGCTTGCGTCATGCTCTGTATACTCCATACTCCATGGGTCACAGAGAGCCTGGGTAACTAGATGCCTAAGCTTTAGAAAGGTAAAATTAAACAGAAAGAATTTCACCTGCAGTTCTTCTCTTGACTGTGAGAAAGCATAAGCCTAAAGCCTATCGTTTATGCTGGATTTATGCCAAAGCTGGTTGAGGAATCATGGATCTGTATTAGTTCTGCATGCAGTTGTAACCCCGGTTGAGAGCCTGGGCATGTTAGCTAAAGAAAAAGATGCCTTTCACATGGATGCACAGCTTTTTGACAGGTTAATGTCCAGATGATTCTGTGTTGGAGAGGAGGGAACTTTCTGTATGCATCCATGCAGCCATATACTTAACAACTCACATTCCTCATTCGCATTCTTCAAACTCTACATATCCAGGCTAATTTTTGCAGAATTCTCAACTGCCAGGAGTTAAACTATGGTGCCATAAAATGCCTTTACCATCTGTGAGTGAGTAAGTCATACTGAAGTTTACTTCCCCAAAATGTGCCTGCTGGTTACTTTTGTACAGTAGCAATACACTCTGAAATTATGCCAGTTTATTTTAATTACTCCAGCTTATTATTCAGACCACTCTCTGAAGGAAGGCAATTATCTGTAGACACAAATGCAATATTGTAGTGGATGAGCCTTCTGTGATTAGAACAGTAAGAACAATATTAATCATATTATGAGATATTACAATTTCTACTTCCTTGGATCAGGAGGAAAGAGAGAGACACAATTAAATTTATTACTGTATAAATATGTCATGTTTATTCAGCTACTAAATAGGAAATCTCTCATTTTTTAATCATCCTGGATTGAAATGCATTATTTTTTCCTGAAATGCAATATTTTTTTTTCTTAACACCAGTCAGAAATTGTTTGGAGGCCACTTTCATGGCAGGAATCAGAGCAAGTTCATTGGAGCTACCTCAACATCTGTTCCTGTGTTGTGGGAGTTGTATGGACTTTTTCTTCTGAGAAAAGGACAATAATTGTATGGTTATGAGGGATTTTTCTACACCTATTTAATAAAACAATGTGATCCACTGTTATTTATGAATTTATTCTGTCGAGAATGAAACAAATCCTCCCTTTTCAGAAAGAGGGTTTGGACTACCTATGAAGCAGTAGAGATGAAAAGCCAAGCCAAGCTTTTGAGTGTTCCCTGAATGCTTCAGATCTGTATACCTCAAGAATACTTACTGATGACTCAGTGGGCTGGAGAGAATTCATGGAAAAGAGAGATACAAAATTAAAATCTGAGCTCTAAGGAAAACCGTTTGGGTCTGCAGGTGCAGACGTGCTCCTTAATAGATAGTTCCGGTAGGAATAGGATCGTGATTTCACCATTTCATGTGTCCAAATGTGCCAATTATGCATTAAAAATTTATAGCATATATTATTACTTCCTTATGAATCAAATTACTATTTTCCCCCCCAGGCAATGAAACACATCAGATATTATCCTCTGTTTCTCTAAACTGATAGGAGATCATGTCTAGATATCAAGGTGTCTTATTTTCCCTCCTGATAAAGTGCATCTTATATGTAATGTGGTACAGAAATAAACTTAGAATTAGATACAAAAATACAAAAGCAAATCTTCCTTTTACATCTTTGAACAAAGAAAAAGGGTTTCTTGATGCTATTACACTTAAGAACCTCATCCACCTGAGGTCATGCTCTTGACATGGCTAAGCGTAGAAGACTGTTCCAGGAGTCCTGTTAGAAAATATACTGATTTGTGTCTAATTATAAAAAAAAAAATGTTACAACCTAGTACAATTTGGGGACATTGCTTTCTCTGTCCATTCAGTTTGGAGTGCACGCTGGCACTGTGAGCTCAGTTTGGTCTCTAAGTATGTGAGAATGCATGCAGTTGCACAAATGAGCACTTTCATTGAAGCTTAATGGTTGGAAAGGCCCAAGGAACTGATGGTGGTTGTCAAACAATAACATATGGATTTGATCACAAGATAAGTCACTAACTTATAGTTACATACCAGCTAGACATTTAGTTTGAGCTGGTTGTCTAGGATCCTTCTTCAATCGGTCAATAGAGAGGCACAAACCAGACATGTATTCCCAAAACAGTGTTAGATGTGTTAGATGTATTGAATCCATTGGCTGAGCACACCAAATCGTAGAAGGAATGTGAAAGTAGGTGAGACAGGTCCCACCAAAGGCTCCAAGATGATCTCTCTCATTTATATATTGTTAACTCCCAGCAGCAGAGAGCATCTGTTTTTATGCGAGATCTGATGTTGCAAAGTTTGGGTTTTGACCTGGACATGTCATTTACACCATCATAAAAATTAGTAGTATTGGTAACAGTATTTACAATGAGTTCTGCAAATGTAATTTGTATAATACATTGTTCTGCGTCTTCGGAATTGGATGCAGCATGGTAAATTTGGGTTGTGCATATATCTAAGTGTTAGCAAAATGCTAATAAAAAACATGCCACCATCAATAGGATTCTTTTTGTCAAATATTTGGTCAAAGTTAATCAGACTGTAGGAGCGATATGAGACTAAAAACCTAGATACCAGAGTGCTTGAAGGGATGAATAAACCATCCAAGCAAATTTAATATCTTAATCCCCAGACTACTGTGAAGATCTCAGAGGCCTTTTTCAAAGGCCTTTACAGAATGAGGGAATGGATGATAGGAGACAGCTGGTGGCAGGAGAAGCAATGGGAATGGTACTCTCTGTTTTACTTCTGTTTTCTGCTGGTGTAAGACTATTGGTGCCATATTGTGTATTCTCCTGGCACAAGTGAGATCAGAATTTGACTGTTGTAGAATCAAGAAGAGGATTAAAAGAACTGTTAAATGGGATGTCCCACCTGGAGAGAATAATTATGGTATCTGATATTTGGGATCATTATAGATGTTTTTGTTTTATTATCATGGATACGTGACTCTGACGTTACAGAGAATGTCTATTTCATCTTTGCTTTCTCTTTTTCTTTTTTTTTTGTGGGATGTTGCTTTTATTACTTTAGTGATGTTGATACAAAGTAACATTTTATTCCTTTTGTTAATGTGCTCAGGTAATTAGGGGGTTACATTAGATTACTGTGAGTTTTTGTAGTCTTCTGTCGTTATGATCAACCTTAACAAAATGAAAATTGTGCCTGCAGATGAAACAGCATCTAACAGAAGCCAATGAAAAGGAGAGAGAAAGTAATTTAACTGACTAATTAAGAGCCCAATCTGTGTGATGATGGGACAATACTTAGCTCAGAACCACTTAGCCTTTCTGTTTTTGTCCACTTAAGAGTCCATTACATCATATTCAGCATAGAATTATATACTCCAGGGAATGTACTCAGCTGAAGTACCCACATTTCTTATATCCTCAAGGTACATGGTCCTCATTATACCCCTAGAGTATGTAATTATCTTGTAACAGCTACACACTTTGGTGCACTTTATGATCTCCTTAAAATGTTATATTTGTTCTTTTCTTCTAAAGCCCCAGGCAGACAAAAAGTTGGTAACAGAATGATTAAAGTATCATGTTACAAACCTAGAGATTTGAGTTTCAGCCCACTTGAACTTATATGGAGACCTTCCTCCAGCTGGCAATGTTTTAAATGAGAATCTGATCCCCTGTCTCAGGCAAGTGGTTAATATTGAGTCTAATGGGGTGATCTGACCTCTTCAATAGGGTCAACCCACAAAAGAAATTGGCTTGCTTCTACCATAATAGCCCAGCAGACTACTTGAGCTCTTGGGAGACCTTTAACCTAGTATTATTCAGAGCAAAAGTCATCAACAGCTGTATTATCCAAATCTATCTGATCCTGTGGCTGTTAAAGATAATGAAGGTGCTTTCTAATATCTTGGAGGGAGGGGGGTGATCAGGTGCTTACAGGTTTTGGTTGCCTTCACAGATGAAAAAGAACCGGTGCCATCCTCAATTCCCTTTTTTTTCTGAAAGCACTGTAGTCAAATTCCCCTATAAAAAGATGATCTTCAATCACTCTTGTCCAAAATTTTAATCTGTATGTAGTCTCCTTTACATCCATATTTTTCTGAATAAAAACTCAGAAGATCCTGTTCTTGTGGCTTAAATTAGTGTGTGCTTAAATGCTTTGCTGGGCAATGATATGGAATGCTCTGTCAGACATTAAGTAAATAAAATTACCACATGCCACAACACCAGAAAAAAGACAGTAATTTCTATAATTCAGATTTCCTCTATGTGTAAAACCATTTTTATATGACCATAGAACATAAGAACAGAAGTATTTGCTCAGACAAAAGATCTGTCTGTGACTGGTAAAAGTGAAACCTATGAAGACATAAAATACCAGAGCAAACATTTCTGAGAATATTCTCCTGCTCCCCAAGAATGTTCAGCTTAGCTGTGTTTGATACCCCTCAATAGATTATATGGATCCATGAAGGTGTTCAATCACCTCTTAAACTCCTGTAAAAAATGTTTAGCATCCAAAATATTCTGTGTAAGGAGGATCACAGCTTATTTATGCACTGAATAAAGAATCACCTGGGTTCTGTTTGTTTATTTTGAACCCAGTACCCTGACTTCGTTTGACATCCTTTAGTTCTTTACTGGCAGAAACAGTGAAAATGTATTCCTATTTGCGCTCTTCAGTTGTAATTTTGTAGCCCTCTATTACGTCTTTCCTTAATTAGCTCTTTTTTAGGCTGACAAGTGGAGGTAGCTCTTTCTTATTTGGTGGCTGTTCCACAGTTTTGACAATTCTTGCATCATCTTTCTATGTCTTCATAGTGCTGCTATATTCTTTCAGAGATGGCAGACCAAACCTTCCTGTTATAATTGACATTTTTAAAATGTCTTCATGATACTATGTTCTGTTCTTTATTCTTTTGCCAATACTTGCTTTTTCATCACTGCTGAGCACTGAGGTGATATTTTCATCATTCTCTGTTACAACAAGATGATCTCAATTCTGGGTAGAAACGGTCAGCCCAGAGATGTCTTTTTATATGTAAAGGTAAGATTTATGCCCCTAAGTGTGTCACTTTACATTTATCTACACTGAATTACACCTGCCATTTTATTTCTCAGTCATCCAATCTCGTTAGGTCCTTCTCCATTTTTCACCATCAGCCCTCATCTTTCCTATCCTGAAAATTTCTGAATGATCAGCAAACTTTTATCACCTCATGGATCCCTCTCTTTCCCAAATCATCGATGAATGTATATAAAGAACAGACCTCTGCAAAATGCTACCAGTGACACCCTTTCCTTTGCACCCAGTGCTAGTGTTATATTAATTTTCCTTTTTTTCTCAGGGCAGGGCATCAAACCAACACAAGAATACTTTATCAATCACAAGATCTGAGGCAAGTCATTGTTTCCTGGCAAGGAGGGTAAAAGATAACAAGGCTGTACTCTTCTTTTAAATTTACCTTTGGAATTTTTTTCTGTTTTGCTTTTCTCTCAAAGCTAATTCTCATTTCCTCCAGCTGTAAATCTATCATGACTTGCATTTAAATTAATAGTTTTTTTTCTGTGCTCAGTTGAGAAACTGGAAAACTTCAGCCATTCACAGTAGAGTTTTACAAATTCAACACTTATACCACACTAAATACAGAGGTTTCACAGTGGATTGCATGGAGTTATTCCAGATTTAAATCAGGAGGGCATAGAGAGAATGTGATTCAATCTCCCACAATGATTTTCATGCCACTTGGAGTTACTAGCTGCTAAACAGAGGTATCTAATACACATTTACTTACTGTATATTCATGTGTTGCTCTTACCAGCACATTTATGGTTAGTCACAATAGGTTTTTGCTGTTAAACTAGTTGCTGATTGTGATTTATGAAAGTAAAGGTGTACCATGTAATGGTAGAAAATAAAATCCTTCAGGTTTTATTCAGTGCTTTCAACCTTTTAATGCAATTCTCCTCATTCTTGTTTTTTTTATTGCCTTCTGCATGTATTGATTTTGCGTTGTATGGTGATTAACAAAGGTACCCACCTGATAGAATTTTAAAAATCAGAAACTAACAACATCTAGAGAAATCAGTCAATCCTAAAAACTATAAAAAGAAGAAACCAGTTAGATCACTTGTTGCACTGCCATAATGTCTCCAACTAAATGATTGCTGCTTCATGTATATTTCCCTATACTTTGTTGAGAGTAGTTTTAAATGACCCATGCAATGAAGGTTTCTTCCACTCCCTGCAGAATGGAGACTGTCTAATGGATCTGCCACCTATGACTTTTCTCGTTACTCACCTTAAATGCTGCTTTTCTCTATCTAATTCCATTAATTCCATTCCTAACTTTTATGTGAATTGCCTAGACGCCACAGTGAAAGTAATTTCAATTTATTAACTAGGATGTGGTCTGGCTTTCAGTAGTGCCAAGTAACCAACCATTAATAATTCTCGAACCTCACAGATGTATACTGACTTACCAAAGGTGCACAAAAATGCAGGTTCTGGTCTACTAATTCAGCTGTAGGTGTGCAACACATCTGCAGCTTATCCAAGTTCATTCATGCTGTTTTAACAGTGCAGGATCAATGATCTGTATCCCTGTTATGTGGTTGGTGTGTACGTGTCACATCGCTGATCAAGATGACAGAGATTGTATAGCATACCATAGACCAGCTTTGCCTTACTGTCTACACAGTCTTTTTCACTTGGTGTAAAAGGGCATAACTTAAAGAAATAGCAATGGACCTATGGATATTTACATCAGCTGAGTAAGTCAGTCGAGCCTGCAGTGAACATGGAAAAGGGAGTGCAGGCCTATAGGAAAGGCCTGGTTTGGTTTAGTGGTAGATCAGCTGAGAAGTTCATTAAAAATTGACTTTCAGTGTTCCACAGATTTTGCACTGCTCCTATGCAAACATTCATTCTTGGACATTTAATGCTTAACCTCATGGGGCCATAGCTCTGAGCCAGAGCTCTGAGCTGAGTCAGTGAGTTGCTCAGTAAGGGTTAATCAAAACCTCAGAGGGATTCACTAGCAAAGTTGAAAGTGCAATAGTTACCTACTTGCTTTGGGGCTCTAATGTCTTTTGTACTTTGCAATTAACTCCTTTTAATTGTTGCAAGATCTTGGATTTTTTCTATTTCTAAATCTTCTTATGTTTTTTAGGTATTTATTTCCTCTTTGCAGTAAGAGGTAAGGAATTAGTCTAGTTTCTGTGTGATTGACATGGAGGCTATATGTCTATCAGATACTAGTAGGAACTATTAATCCTAATGATAAGCCAATCAAGATAATACATTATCTAAAGGAATGTTCTGTACCTGTTGCACGCTGATGTGAGATTAAAAGTAGGCACTGACAGCTCTATGATTTAACCTCTTTTAAAAAAGACAGCTAGGGACTCATTTTGTATTTTCCCACAAATACCCTTCTGGTTGTTTACTCAATATATCTCTAGCATCTGAAAGTAGCATTATTCCGGAGTCAGTCTCAGGTGTGTTACTTTGGTCTGTCATGTGAAGCCCTTGTTCATGCAAACCAACAACTGTGTATCCAAACCAGAATTTTTCCCTCTGCTGATAGCTGTGGCTAAGGTTGGATGTTTTCCTGAGTCAGGGCCTTACTGCCACATCCTTTTTCAGATTGTCTTGTTGTTTTGTTTCTTATTGTCCTGTCACAATATATTTTTGTTTCTATCTCACTTTATCTATCATGTCTATGTTGATATTTTCTTTCTGGGAATTTCCATCCACTGAATATATATGTGTAAATTTGCTTTCCCTCATCTCATTACCTGCATTTGGTCAAGGTGAAGCCTGTGCTGATCCCTGCTCATTTTTCTATTTTGTCTCTTTCCC
>NW_008825100.1:5684205-5697102 GCF_000699105.1 Pygoscelis adeliae
TCCCTTTTTCAATGGTGTTTGCAAAACATCTCAATTCAGTTGGATCCACAGACATCAATTAATGTCCTGTTTGTTTCTTCTTCAAGACCATTAATAATGCTGTTAAGTAAAAACTGGCCTAACACCAGTCCCTTTCTTCCTGCTCAGTACAGCATCTCATCTTAATGCATGATTATTTATTCTTACCTCCTGTTTATGAACCTTTAGCCAGTTCTCAGTCAACATGATATTGTTCCTTTTTGAGCCGTGGTATGAATAATTGTGATTCAAATTTAAAACAATTCCTGGAAGAAAATAAAACAAAAGCTAATAAAAATATCCATAAACATTGTTACTGCTTGTTTTATTGCAGGTTTGTGTAAGTCTTATGAAAGAAGTTTATTATCTGTTTTTCTAAGTAGTCTTCTATATTGAGGTCCCATCTCTAGAATTGTTGCACTGGATTCGTGCCCTTGTAATGAAAGCAATGGTGAAACTGGTACAAATAAACAGAACTACTCCTATCAAATACAAAGCAAACCTGAGTCAAGAGCCAAAAGCACAGCTGGTATTATTTGTTACAGCTCTACTGAAATTAATAATTTTAAGTCATTATTTTTACATCAGGAAAATTAAGCATTGGAATGACCCAGTATGGCATTTGGAAGATTTTTATTTGTGTATCTTTTCATCAGGACTAGGTATCTTATTTGAATATATTTCTTTAACATCTAGCTCAGCCAAAAACTATGGGTCTAGCTGCAAATGTGTAAGGGCCTTTGGCTTGTGCTCTGCAGGCGGTCAATCAAGATTAACATTTATGATTTCTTTTCACCTTGAAAACTGATGAGTTTATGTTTGATACCAGCTAATGTTCTTACGTAAAATCTTCTTCATAAATAGAATATATGCATATAATTAAAATACAGTTTTCTGTTATATTTCAACATTGCTTTTCCAAGATTATTTTGATCAATAGCAGTATAATATGTAAACCCATGTGGGGAATAATATGAAACAGTCCTTTCATTGCTAGCTTCACTCAGTTTTGGAGAATCAAATTTCAAAACATTGCTTCAGCCATTGCATGTTTATTGAAGCAGAACAAAATTTGGGTACCATTTGAGATTTGTTTACAACTGCAAGCACAACAGAGTCATTCTCTGTCCCTGGGGCACAACAATGGAGAAGATGAATAGGATCATTCTCCTCAAGAAAACCTGACATCAAAAGGAAAAAAACTGGCTTTCCTGACCAAGGTCAAAATGGAGCATGATTTAGAAAGACGGTAGCAGAGCAGCTAAGTAAGTTCATATGAAGTTAACTGTTTGAATCTAAACCCAGCATACTAGTGCAGTGCTGCACCTGACCTCATTAGCCCTGAGTGATATAGTTGTTCTGTACGTGTATTTGAATTGACTTTTCTTACACTTTTAGTCCCAGGATTACAAAAGTAGAGCTTGCTTTTCACCTATCCCCATTTATCAGCACAGGTCTACCAGTAGTGCCCTTGTGGAGGGCTGAATAGGGTAAAGTAGCCTTCATACTGGGATCTAGAAAAATCTATCTAGGAAAGTATGATTTGCTGCGGCTATCGCAGTTGTGGGAATACCTCAGTCCTTGGACAATGTAAAATGCAGGTCACTGTTAAGGCCAAGAGGAATCTCTGCTCTAGTTTCCATGAGTACAGCCAGGGACAGCAAGAGTATGGTTGTGACTGTCACCATTGATGCCTGCACAGATTTGTTTGTCCTGACTTTTTGATATTCTGGGATTATTTGTACATCTAATCAGAAGTGCAGGTCTGTGCTTAGAGTATGGAAAGGGTTGCTTTGAAACCATCAAGTTTTTCCTCCACAGCTTTGCAGCATCCCAGTAATACTGGGGGTGGGTTTCTTTTTCACTTTTTTCCTTGTAATGTAGGATGAAAAACGATGAGGTAATTTGCCAGCCTTTATGCAACTGGCAGATGGGTTATATTAATATCATAAGAACATATTGTTCCCAGTGCCTGCTTAAAAGAAGAAATGCTATATCAGGCCTGGATTCAGCAAAATGCCAAGGCACGTGCCTGTATTTATTCCTCTTTAGTAGTTATGTACATACCTGATTTAATTGAAACGGACATTTTAACTGGTTTTCCTCTGAGCTGAGGCATTAGCAGCACATGAGAAAGTTGATTTTCTTTTGCCAGTGTTTTGCTTCTAATTGTTTAATGACATTCTCTGACCCAGCATGACCAAGTGCTACACACAGCTCTCCTAGAGTTACTACAACAACACTGTGTTGATATTTGGGTACATGAAAAATTATAAATAAGAGCCAGGACTTGTCAGGATGTGGAAGAGAATTTTGGCTGCTGAACTGTGATCTAAAGTATGCGTAAGACATCCAATAAGGTTGAGTATCTCATACATCGAGATCCCAACTCACTGTGAGCATCATCTCAATTCTGTTGATTATACATAGTCACTGTACAGATGCCATTTATGAATACTATCCCTCTACACTTCACATTAAGGAGAGGGATGTAAGTAGTTAGTGAAATCTTGAATTCAGAATAGATGTTTTAGTACACAATTAATGAATGTTCTGACACATCAGTAGCTTTCTCATAAATACTGCCCAATATAGGCACCTCTGGTATTTTCTACAGGTACTGTTACATTTGTCTATATGTGTTAATAGCTCTAAGATACCTATAAATGCCTTGACAGTATAGTGCTACTGCAAACCCTCACCTCTATTGTTTAGAGGGACTCAGAAGTCTGCAGATGATGAAACTGTTTCTTATTCTCGACAGGGATCTGCAGAACATTTCTCCTTCTCTTCAATGGCCTTGCTCCAAACAGAGCAAGCAAGATTTCTTCTTTTATCTAAAAAACACACTGCCAACAGGGAAAGTACAAAAGGGAATAATTCTGACTAGATTGTATCTTCCTTAGCTCTCCTTCCACCTGTGCTGCAGCAACAGCATTTCTAAGCTTTGAATAAGCTGCATTAAAATTAAAACTGATTTATTTAAAAACCCGTTACATTTCAGCAGCTCTGGTCAGGACACAGAGAGATCGTAAGGGACCAGGGGGAAGTGAAGAGCCTTTTTTATCTCCTGCGAATGTCCTGGGTAGAAAGCATTACTTGTATTGCAAGATGACAATTAAACAACCATAAATTAACACAAACATAAGCACAGGAGTTGTTCTCTCATTCTCTTTCTCTTCTTTTCTGAAGAGAGGGTTTTAACTCTAGTAACAGGCCATTTCTAGAGGATTAACAACCTGTACCTTTAGCCAATTTGTCTGTTCACAGGCTCCTCTGCATTCTGTTTAGCTATGTAATTCTGGTTTGCAAAATGGATTGAAACAAGGAAAAAAGAAAACCACTGTTGCTCTGATTCTTCAAGTTGTTCTGCATGGGATATTTTATTAATTTTATTTATTTATTTATTTTTGCACAGCGTTAGAGAATGGAAAGCTTTTGGCTTCGTTATGTCAGGCACTGTATTGACATATAACAAAAAAGACAATGCTTGAAAACTTTATGGTCTAATCAAAGACCTGTGGTAGTTACCTTATAATTGTGGGGCTCAAGTACACAACTAAGTGCTGATTTTAGGAAACGTAGGACCCTTTTCCTCCAAATAAAACAGTTTTAGGTGAAACAGAAAGGCAGGAAGCTGAATGCTGTGATTTCATTGCTCCTGCCTTTAGGAGACAGCTAACCTTCTGGAGGCAGGGACTGTGGAGAATATAATAATCAGGGAGGGGAAAAACACTGATGGATTTACTAGTATCTTCTTTTTATTTTATTACCAAAACAAACAGCTGTCTTTCTGATATACAATTCCACAGGTTGGCTTGTAGAACATGTAAGGTGAAACACTGTCAGGGCTGAAATATAATCACCTTTGACTTCAGCAAGGCCAAGATTTCAATCCAGCATGGGTTTCAGTCAGTGTTTTAGCTTAGGTATTCAAAAGCTGTGTTCTCTATTCATATCGTTTTGTTGGGGGGTTTTTTTGTTTGTTTTTGGTTTTTTTTGTAATGAATCATAACCCCCAATACCTTTTTGAACTTATTGATAAATTTCAACCAAATATGTCAGGCAGACAGTTCTCTCTCCTACAGCTTCACAGAAGTTGTCACCTGGCTAGAGGACAAATATTTAAATACTGCTCCTAATTGCAGAAAGCCACTTCAGTCCCTTATTCATTTCAAGAGGAAGAAGCCTGTAAGCAAGTATATACTGGACACTGTGTACAACTATATACAGGCAGCGCTTGAATGTATATGATCTAGGATCAAATGCAGATCAGATCAGATACAGAACCCCTGACATTTGCTTCGTGAAAAATACAAATACCTAAGGTGCAGAGTCAGTTCCATTTCTCACTGACCTTGTGGTTATAAAAGACTGTTAATTCCCTATAGCATCTAATCTCTTTCACACTCATTTCATTCTACTGGACTTCTGTTTGGAAGAACTTAAGCCAAGATTTTTACTTCAAATTAAAAGACATTTGCGGAAAGTTACATATTTGTCATATCTAAAAGACATGTTGGTCTCTTGTATTTCACACTAATGAATTGGTAACAGGATCTTTACTGAAGAGCTGGCCTTGGATTTTATCTGTCTGTTGCTCCTGTCCCTCTGCTGACACATGTAACACTTTCATAGGAGTTTATAATGGGATTTTCAAACCAGGCTAAGTCTACAGTAAAAAGAACAACTTACTGCTAACAGTAAGAAAAAATACAGGTAAATCCACAATTGTTGAGGGCCCGCACGCTTAGAGGTTTGGTTGCATCATAGAATACAGAGCTCTAATCGATGTTTCTATAAATCTGTGGGAGCGGTCTCTTGTAAGGGACATTTCTGTCAGCTCCAGCACAGGGCATGGGGAGGCACCAAAGGTAGCCATGAGGAGATGATGAGGAGGGAATGTCCTGAGACATGATTCTCATATGCCTTATTCTGACCTGTGGGGAGACAGCAACATTCAAAAAGAAACAAGGTCTGAGGTCCATTTCTTGTACTGCCACGTTTGCACCCGCTCTGGCATATAAAATATGGCTAGAGAGAGCTGCAGTGACCGACACTGGAAGGTTGGGTAGTACAGCTACCCAGAGTGTATTGATGCAAGCTGAAATCCTTTTTCTACTGGAGGAAAATGTTATTACATATGTATTCTCACTTTCCCAGATTAACTCTTAGAACAACTTGTGAGGTACGGTACTGTGTACTGTACTGCTGTGAGGTACAGCAGCTGCCTTGGCAGTACCTGATGATGCAGTTCACGTCCTTTCAGAGAGAGAACTGGAGTGACCGCAGATCTCTATCGCATCTAGGTGACCCTTTAACTACATAACTGCATGACAAAAGGGAACACTGACATGTCCTTCTGAAATACCTTGTGTAGTGGTGTCCAAACCGCTAAATAGCTGTGGAAAATGCATGCTAGCCTGACTTGCTGTTGAAAGGAGTGCCTCACACTGAAAAATGCATAGGGCTTCCGTACTGCCAAGTTTTATGCAGTTTGGCCTTGGCACCTTTACTAATAATTATTACTCTAAAAATTTGGGATCCATGGATGCTATGTATGTTATAGGGCTTGAGGGCTATGACAACGAGATTTAGGCATGCACGTTCTGTGGTAAATCTAATCTGTGGCCTTCCTTCGAGATTACACATTGCTGGAGTGGAGCAAATCCTTATACAGCTTAAATTATTATTCTCTTCCTTGGCTGTGGTAGGATGCTAGATACTCACATGTACTGTGAAAAGATTAACACTTGCTCAGACATAAGGTGCCAAAAGAGCTGTCGGTCCTTAAAGATTCTGTAGCAGCTGCCACAAATCTGGAATAGTTCTTCCAGGTAAAAGCACAACCCAATCTATTGCCTTATTTCTGGGCTTCCTCAGACAGCTGGGACTAATTAAGATAACCGGGCTATAAAATGGCAGCGGAAAACATTTCCTGGCTCTTCTGGGTAGCTGGTTTGCTGGGGTGGGTTTTGATCTGTTGTGAGCGGGGAGAGAAATGGAGCATGTTAATGTTACTGGCCAGGGAGAAGGGGAAGTTGTGGAATTCAGTTCTCTGCTAGAAACTTGCCCTCTTAATGAGGTGATCGTAAAATGCCAATTCCCCAAAGCTAGCACATATTTTTGTATAGTGTCTTTATTTTTATATGAGGTAGGGATAGCTATTTTTCCACTTTCTCTGACAGCAGGCTGACCAAATACTACTCAAAGGAGTATTGTGGCTGCTCTATGCTTTCCTCTTTCCTTTGGCTGTACAGTTCTCAATTAGCTTTTAAGTTGCATTATAGATCTGCTAACAGTTGTGCAGTTAAATCATTAATTACCTTCTCAGTCAGTTGGGAACTCAATTTCACTTTGGTTTGCAGTTTGTGCTCCACAGTAGATTACTTAGCTAATCCATAAACATCTTCAGACAGTATAATTTAAAGAAGTTAATGATGAGGAAGTTTAGGCAATTTTATCACAAAATAATTCTTAGTTAGGCATGTGAAATAAAAAGTGTTTATGAGGTAGAGGTTTTTAGCTATGCAAATATCAGGCCAGTCGTGTAAGCAAATGGAATGAAAAATTACGTGAAGTTGTGGGGTTTTTTTCCCCAATGAGTAAGAAAACTATTACTATTATCTGTCTAAAAGATTAAAGGAGAAATAAGGATTCAGCAGAATAACTGGACTGGGAGCCAAAATATCTGAGGTTGTTTCTAGCTCTGTTCCTGACCTGTGTTCTAAGTGAGTCTCTGTGCTTCTGAGTTCTGGTTTATTTTTCACCCTTTATCTTGTCTATTTAAATTAGAAAATCTTCAGCACAATCTGTTTCTGTTGCATATATATTTACACCTACCACAGTACAGTCCTAATTTCAATTTGCATGCTAAGGAAATATTCTATTGCTACTAATAATTATACATTCAAATGCAGCAAAGCTGCTAGGTGTGTTGTGGGTTTTGTCTTGGGATGGGGGTGGAGGCAAAGGTTTCTGCTGCAAGCTTTTCAAAGGCTGTTGATTTCCTAATTAATCTAATTCCTCTAGTGTGTTTCAAGGCTGCCTCAGTCCAAATGTTATTTGTTTCAGAGTATGGAGGCCTGGCCTTGTTTCTCCAGACAGGAGAGCAAAGCTATCTGGAGAGACTGTTATCATTCTGTCTAAACACTAAGAATAACAGCAGAAAGAAGCAGAGATTTTTAATGGTGCCTGATGGTCATTTAGCAGGGAGTCAGAATTCCAAGAGGAAAATTTGGGGGCTGGTTTTACAGGATGCTTTCTAACATAAATTTTAAAAAGAAACATCCACTAGGTAATTATTTTCTGAGAACTGCTAAGGCGCTGCTGCTAGAGGTGTAAAGCATTTAAAATTAAAGCTGTCATTTTGCCATGTGTTCTCAGATAGGGGCAGTCTTAACTTTTCCCTCCCAAACAGGCTGAAAAACAAATTGTGAACAGGCCTTCAACCGATTTTGCTGTGCTACTGACAGAAATATTGTCATGGAGCAATTATTTTTCTTGTGAGTTATGAAACTGGAGAGGAGACAGGAGTTGAGAAACTGCTGTGTGAAAATGGGAGTTGAATTCCAGTGAATGGAAATGTTCTCCCTCATCCAGGAGAAGATGGGTGAGACTGTTGCAGACTCAGCCCCTCTAATCCAAAAGGGAAATGGAAGGAGATTTTACACCTGGGATGAAAACGATGGGAAGAGAAACAGAAGGGCAGGCTGAGCCATGCAGAATTGTTGTAGACAAGCTGACGGGGTTTCTGACCATCGCCTTAGTGGATCTGAGATTTATTCAGATCAAGCCTGAAGAGTTAACAACACAGCATTTCAAAGAAAATGGTATGGCACATAAAATTGAATGAAAACATAGAAGCTAAACAGAGGACTTTGGCTCCTCTGATGCAATGCTACTTGGTTTTGCATTTGACTCCTCGCTGTTCACTGGGACAGGCCAGTGTGCAAAAAGTTTTTCATATTCTGTCATTAATAATTTGCCTCCATTATGTCAAGCTGCCTTGTTCCTCTTGTGCTGTAAGAGGGCAAAAGAGCTCTGTTTTGTAATTATAATCATTTTGCTATTATGCTAAAAAGGAAATGTTTTGTTAGAAATACATAATTTTCTCAGTCTTCTGTAATCCAATTTTAGCCATGACTCTAGACAGTTGACTGATTTATTAACAATGAACTATTAGATATGATTGAAGAGAGCAGCAATACATTTTACAGAAACACTAAGAAAATGCACGTTTTTTCACATAAAATTTTCAATTTTTGATTACATTTCAAAAGCTGACATTTTAGTACAGGATAGTATTGGAAAAAACAAAAAGGAGAAACCTGAAATGTTTTATTAATATTTTGAGGTTTAATCTTTTTTCTCTGAAAATGCAACTTGACAAAAATTGTGTCAATCTCAATATTTTGATGATGTCAACCAGGTCAGTAATGTGTAGGATAGTATCTGATTTTTTTTTTCCTACTATTTGCAGATAATTTTTCATTTGTTGTTCTTCTAGGAGAGGATTTGTGATTTTTAAATATATGCAAAATTGCTTCCATTCTGGCTGGCCAAGCAACTACAGGAGCATTGTCACCTCTTTTCCTAAAGGCTGAAGGGAGTTGATGCATGTCAAATTAATTGTCCAAGTAATATGTTTATCCCTCAGCCAAAATGCAGGCATGTGATAGGTGTCCTTCTGATTATACTAATGGTTGCACCTCTTGCACACTCCTGAGGATCTGTTGTGAATCCTTTCATTTGACTAAAAGTCATGTCAGGGGGACCATCTGGATATTCTGTCACATTTTTTACCGTAGCTTTTAACATTTAAGTGTCTTATAATAAGCCTCATGACCTACCCTACAGTGTGTTATGCTAACAGAACTGGCCTGCGTGGTTTGTGAATTGTTGGGATCCTTGATGTGTGAGGAAGGGCTCACCTGGACATGTTTTCCCCTGTTTCTACTTCCTCAGCCAAGAGAGGGAAACATGCACTTTGCATAAAAGAGTTTGTATTTTTCTCAGAAGCTTCCAAGGAAAGGGAATTGTACACAGCTTCCTGAAGTCTTTATGAAAAGGTTGGCTTAGCACAATAGACCTAGTACAAAGGCAGCTTTATGTTCCACGTGGCAAAGATATTAAAGCTGCTGGCTTTGCTTTCCTTCCTTTTTTTTTTGCTGGAGGTAGGTTACAGAAATTTAGCTTTAAAAGAAAAACTCAAGAAGGTAAATTCACTCTGTACTGGATCTCTTAAACAAACAAGTCATCCTTTCCCAAGGAGGATTTTCTATCTGAATTGTTCCCTCTTGTTGATGAAGAGTATCTGTAGAATTTGGCTCTCCTACAAGTACAACCATGAATAATGCAGGGTGACTAGAAAAGAACGGACAGCAAATAACAACAGGAAAAAAAACCCCACACTTTGCAGGACAAATTTCCAGGTGCACAATAATTCCTTCTAAAATCTGTGAACCTCATGGGATTCTCATATATTTTCATGAACACCTGCAAGCAATAAATATCCTGATGCTGCATATTGCAGCTGAATTTGCTGCCTTCATTTGTGGGGGGGAGAAATCATACTCGTATAACTCATCTATCTCCTGTGTCAAGCTCCTCTGCTCTGCTTCGTGGTTCTGCAATTCAATGTAAATAGTGGGATAGTTTGCAGCTACCACACACACTGAATAGTCTCTTGTGGGATCATGTTTGCAGGTAGGTAAAGTATTGCCACAGGACCTGATTAAGTTGGTAGGGAGTAATGGACATGCTCTTGATAGGCGTCTGCTAAGGGACTGATCCTGTCTTCTCTTTCCCATTCAGCCATCCCACATCCAGCTGGTGTAAGAAAGAGTGATATTAGTGGGGCTTTTTTGTGTTTACCCCTCAGTGAGGATTTATTCCACCAGCTACAGTAATTTCTCACTCTGCCAATATCACAAAGTCTTATATAGAGGTAACATTGATACAGCCGTGACAGCAGTGGCTCTAGGAGTTCAGACTCCCCAGCAGATAAAAGAGGGTATTTGTGCATATGTGGACAGGACCCCAGCATTGACAAAACATATTTGGGACACAACACAGGCCTTCCCTATGAAGAACTAAAGTAATGTGTGATATATGATTTTAGTTAATGCATTTGCAACAAATACTGTGAATTTTTTTCAGTTGAAAACTGCCTTGAACTAAAAAAAAAAAAAAAAAATATTACCAAAAACTTGTGACTTGCAGAGAGGCATTGTGTTAACAGTGGAGTCTGATAGGAAAGTCAGAGAAACACCTTCCAGGATAGCTGAAGTTGGCAATTGAGGGAAGAGAGACAGGGTCATCAGGTCAGCAGGCTGTGATCCAACTCAAGCAATGTCATTTGACTGATATGAAATCACTTCTGTTAGTATTTTCTCATTTTGCACTTCTGTGATTGTGTATTCAATTTAGTCAATGAGAATACAATCCTTTACTCAGCTCAGGTAGAGCAATAGCAGCAAAATAAGAGAAAAGCCCATTGCTTTTACCTTAAGTGTGTTGAAATAGACTCAAGAGAACCTCAAAGGTACGGGTAATGTGTACCTGAAAACAATGGATCCACGAAAATGTCCCAAGGACAGGAAAAACATGTAAATCCCAGGAGATTTCCATCTTTCTGAGGGCTAGTCCAAGTCTATGTACCCCCAAGCACCAGAAAAAAAAGAAAAAAAAAAAAGACCTTTCTGATTTGTACTTTTCAGTGTCCATGTGTTACAACAGAAGAGAACTTAGATTTGGACACAGCTGCAGTATTTCAAAGTCTTGAGGAACAGGACAATACACGTTTATGAATCCTTCTCTATTCATCTTATTCTGCCCAGTCCTTCCAGAAAAAAAAAAAAAAGCTTAATCCTACTGGAATTCCCATTCCCCTCACCCCAAGGTAGATCAATGCCCCAACTGATCAGTGTAAGAAACATTTCCCACAAGTATTTCTGGGCTTGTTAATTTACCTTTGTGCCAAGGGGTATTTTCATGAGAACGTGAGTGGGTCAAAGTGGCCTTTGTGACAGATCCAAATATATCATGTTGGGTTTTTTTCCATTAAATGCTTCAATAAAGAATGCACACACTTGGAGAGTGCAGTGGCTTTATAATCTGTAAATGGAAAACCTGGAGTTCATTAATCAGGCTGCAAACAACGAGAAGGTGAGACTCAGCCTATGGCTGTATGTTTTAGAACGAAAGCTTGTTGTTAAAGTAAGTGATATATTTTGCATATTTTACTAGCTAAGAAAGCACAATGTAAATGGTATCAGACTAAGCAATAGTACACAACTTTTCCTTACTTTACAACACTATTCCTCAGTCTGATTTCCCAGACTGAGGTAGAAGTTATGTATTATTGCAAGAAAGGCAAAAATACCCAGATGTGAGACAAGAAATGACTTAATAGCAAATGAGCTGTTATTCCATGATAGTGCCTAGATTTCCACCTTTTTCAAGCCTAGTCTTGTTTCATGTGAAAAGGCTTACCTGTACTGACTGATATCAAATCTCAGCCATGGGGGATGGGAGGAGAGGGTTATATCTTCTTGCTGTCTATTCTCTGTAGCCATCAGTTGCAGAGAGGTTGGCAGTGAGGACCTCCTACTCCTTGCAGACTTTATTGCAGCCTTTCAATATATAAAAGGGGCTTATAAGAAAGATGGAGAAAGACTTTTTACCAGGGTCTGCAGTAACAGGACAAGGGGAAATGGTTTTGAACTGAAAGAGGGTAGATTTAGGTTGGATACAAGGAAGAATTTTTTAATGATGAGGGTGGTGAAACACTGGAACAGGTTGCCCAGAGAAGTTGTGGGTGCCCCATCACTGGAATTGTTCAAAGTCAGGTTGGACGGGGCTTTGAACAACCTGATCTAATGAAAGCTGTCCCTGCCCATTGCAGAGGGGTTGGACTAGCTGATCTTTAAAGGTCCCTTCCAACTCAAATAATTCTGTGATTCTATGATTCACCTGCTGTGCAGAACATCTGGGTGCTGTATTGAGGGAAAATAACCATCTCCACAAAGAAGCAACATCCTCCTGGGAGGAGCTGAGAAGGAAAGGTAGCAACTTGTTCTTATACCTTTGAAGTTATTCAGTGACATACTGCCCCTTAGTATTGTAGGATGCCATCTATTCTGTAATTGGTGACTGCTTCTGCCTTAGAGGGTTTGTAGTTAAAAGGCAGGGAGTGCTATCTGGAATAAGCAAAGTAGAGGTGGAGAAGGGAAGACACTTGGCAATGAAGACACATTAATGCTGACTAGCTGCAAGCATACTTTGCAGCAGAGCGGTGACTGACCAAAGATTATAAAACTTTATTTTCTTTTCTGGTTTGGACAGATAAGACAGCAGTTGAGCAGGATGAGATGGATTTTCCACAAGGGAGAGAAAAGGGTCACCACTGACAGAGCGGGCAGCAGGGTGAGAGGACATGAGGATGAGAAGTTATCTTCACGGAGAAGGTAACCAGAGTTCAGGGACATAGAATCATAGAATCATAGAATCATAGAATCATTAAGGTTGGAAGAGACCTCCAAGATCATCGAGTCCAACCATCAACCCAACAACACCATGCCCACTAAACCATGTCCCTAAGCGCCTCATCTACACGTCTTTTAAATACCTCAAGGGATGGTGACTCCACCACTTCCCTGGGCAGCCTGTGCCAATGTTTAACTACTCTTTCAGTAAAGAAATTTTTCCTCACGTCCAATCTAAACCTCCCCTGGTGCAACTTGAGGCCATTTCCTCTTGTCCTTTCGCCAGTTACTTGGGAGAAGAGACCAACACCCACCTCGCTACAACCTCCTTTCAGGTAGTTGTAGAGAGCGATGAGGTCTCCCCTCAGCCTCCTTTTCTCCAGGCTAAACA
>NW_008825100.1:5698233-5727469 GCF_000699105.1 Pygoscelis adeliae
ATCCAGATGACGTAGCAGGTCGTTGACCGCTTCCTCTTGGATTATGGGGGGTTCATCCTGCTCGCCATCCCTGTTTTCCAGCTCAGGGCGCCGAGTACCCTGAGGGTAACTAGTCTGATTGCTAAAGACTGAGGCAAAGAAGGCATTAAGTACCTCAGCCTTTTCCTCATCCTCGGTGACAATGTTCCCCCCCGCATCCAATAAAGGATGGAGATTCTCCCTGGCTCTCTTCTTGTCATTAATGTATTTGTAAAAACTTTTTTTGTTGTCTTTAACGACAGCGGCCAGGTTGCGTTCTAGCTGGGCTTTTGCCTTTCTCATTTCCTCTCTGCACGACCATTCTGGCTCTAGACTTCTGATTAGATTAAGTTGCAGTAGACCTAGGGACAGCTTTACTACACATGGGACCAGTTTAAAATTGATTCCTGGGAAGGATGGAGTTCCCTGCCTACCTGCCAGATGGGTGCCTGCTTCACCGTCACCATGCTGAAGTGGCAATAAAAACTGGAAGAAGGAGGGCAGGTGCCTAGTGAGCAAGGCCAGGAAAGGCTGGATCTCTCCTTATGAGTGAAACAGGGTGCGAAAGCCATAATGATCTACAGTTGCAGCCCTGGGACCTAGTTAGGCTGGTGGATGCTCAGGGCAAGGGGATTCTGATTCATTAGGAGTCATGTCAAGCTCCTAAGGAAGGTGGTGCTGCATGCATGAGACCCAAGAGAAAGCTAAGGCCAACGAGAATGTCATGGCATGGAGAAGGGGTAAAGGCTGAGGGAGGGTTGGCACAGAGAAGGGACAAACCTGCTTTTTATGCAGAAAAGATGAACACATCAGGCTTCTAAAATAATATGTTTAATTTCTCCAAGTCAGCTTTATTTTGGTCAACAGCAAGGGTCACAACAGAGCATTAACACTACACCATGTACCAGTGTTTGCTGACTGGTGCACTGGAAATGCACTGAACTGCTGGCAGGCTAGTGAAAGAAATTAAAAAAAAAAATAAATGAAGAGTTTGTAAACATGACTGCCCCATAATTCATGGATGATTTCCCTCAAAGTATATATTCTTCTAATGAGCCTCCTTTAAATGCAGTGATTGTAATTTTTGGTAAGCATTTTCCTTTTGAGAAAGCAATAAAATGTAAGTGATAACATCCAAAAAATCCTTATTTCAGTGGCAGTGCACAGTGTTTCTGACTATAAGTTAATGGTTTACATATTAATTTTCTCATCTCTCTGATGGGCAGAAAATTGCTTTAATATAAATGCAGTTAAATTTGTCATTTTATATCTACACAGCTTACGTTTAGAAATTTATTACAAGCAGTATCAAATTGTTTCATAGCAATTTAGGAGCTTTTGTGGAAGAAAAATGTGTCAAGTTGGAGGTTGAGGTAAAATTTTTCTCACATAATTAATGTACTTTTTATGTTTATCGTCTAATCAATTATTTTAAAAGAGACTTGAAGAATGTAATAAAAGCGTTTGACTGATTCTTGGAAAAGTTAAGCTGGGTTTCTGAATGCACAGAGGGATTTTTTTTTTACCACCCAAATAAAAACATTTAAAATTCACTTTTTACAAGTAAAAGTAAAAATGACAACAATTCTGTTCAAAAATTCTCTCACTGTTCCAGCTGGTGAGAGAATAAGAAGGAAAATAATTTGTCCATTTTATCAAGTCAGCTTTTCTTTTGAAAACCATACTTCTGTTCCACTACTACCATCAGCAAGTCACTCAGCAAAGTAATAAAGCATGGTCTTATGCTGGAGGATTATATTATCAACTTCACTGAGGCTGTTCAGAACCATTCCAGTAAAGGGACAAAGTCTGATCTTAATGTTAAGTAGCTCTTTGAGTTCATCTCTCATCCAGTAGTAATTGATCCTGAAATGCTTTTGTAACTTAAATCATCTGCATAACACCAAGCTACCCAAAAGGACTATAGGTGTACTTACTCTTGAGCAGCACTTCAAGGACATTTTTGATTTGGGACTTGAATTCTCCTATCTCATCTGGAATCAATCCCATCCAATAATTAATTAAGCAGCATTATTATTATTATTAACTATTTTGCATCAAAAGCCATCCCTAGGCAATGCACTGTAAAGGACTATAGTTTAATCTCGAGCCTGAGAAAAGGTTATTACAGCAGTTTTTCATGTTGGGAAAGGGGTCTTGAGAAGGAAAATGTGACTGTCTCTCTCCCCACCACCTTTTTGGAAATTTTTCATGGATTTTCACTAGCTCTATTCTCTGTAATATCCACTATAACTAAGTGTACCAGTTACATTGATTTGTGTTCTGCCTGCGTGATTGATGGCATGCCAATGTGGTCATTATAATTGAGTTCCAGAATGAAGATAAGCAAGAAAAAGATAAAGCGATAACCTCCAAAAAGCTAGAGATTAATGAGGAGCACTTTAGTCCTGAAGAAGGCAGTGAATGCATATGTTTGGAAAGTCAGGTCTGTGTAAGAAGGGGAAGAAGGTAAATGGCTTTTACTATGTACATGTAAAAAAAAAAAAAAGTGTACAATTGTACAGTTCAGGTAAGATTTGGGAAAAAATGTTAAGTTTCTTCCCTTTCTCTTCCCTTCTGGCCCACTTCCCATCTTAAAACATCACCTCTGTTACTTTTCTTTTTCACTCCTTTCCTTTCTGCTGCAGGGTATCAGCTAATTATCAGACCAGAGTGAAGAAATGTAACAAAATTTAACAAGTGTAGACTCGGTTTCTAAATGCCTATATCCATTTCATAAAACATACTCATTGACATACTGAGTTTATCTTGCCTTAGCATTGACGAGGCACCCAGATTTAACTCCTATTGTTAGGAGAATATAACTTTCAGGGGAAAAAAAATCCAATCTGGACTTTAGAATTACCAGTGATGGTGAACCCATTACAAATCCCCTCAATCTGCTCTTAAATATACTACTGAGTTCTTTACATCTTTCACTGCAAGGCTCATCTTCCAGTGAACTCATTCTTCAATTTTTCAATATCCTCCTTGAATTTCAACTCCAAATTTCTCATAGGATTCCAGTTACAGCATAGTATGAATACCCTACTCTTTCTCAACTCATGTTTTGTCTTTAGTTTCAGGTCTTGCTATACCTTTTGGCCATGGCATTTCATTGATACCTCACGTTCATTTTATTGCCATCAAAAACTCAAAGCCTGTCCCAGACACTATTTCACTGAGACAAAGCTTGCAATCCAATGCACAGAAACACCTTTGCTCCTAGATGTGTGATTTCAGATCTGGCCATACTGAAACACAGAATTTGTTGTACTGCTTTTCTAAACTTCATGTATTAAAAATGTGTCCACTGCACAATTCACCAATCCCCCAATCTTTGCATTATCTGCACTGTGTCAGTGGTAGATCTATGTTTTCTCACAGGTCACTGTTTAGAAAATGTCATTAGTACTGATCCAAAAATGAGTCCTGCAGAGTCACGCAGACCTGGGAGGAGCTGGGCTGTTTGCTCCTGACCACTGTTGGGATGAAGACGCTGGGCTATGTGGACTGCTGGGCTGACCCAGTGTTCCCAATCTTTTATTATGTTATTTTGCACTGTTTAATGATGATGCTTATAATAATTCAGAAATATAAATTAGCGCATTGTATATCCACTGAACACATACTGTGTTGATTGTACATTGTTCTTAACTAAGTGGTTGCATGGTACCAAATAAAATGCCTTACCCAAATCTGCTACTTTTATTAATGGAACTCATTATATCATAGAAGGGTATCACATCTATTTTTCATAAAACTGTTCATGGGCATTAATTATTTCAACTTTTGTTAATTCTTTATGGAGCCTTGTACCACTGTTCGAGTATTTTGCCCAGAATCAATGTGAACCTGACAGACCTGTAATTATGCAAGTAATCCTATTTACCTTTTTTAAATAATGGCATCCTACCAGCTTTTTCTAAGAGCATCCTGGAGCTTTCTGAGAAAAAAAGACATGTTTAAAAAAGTATGGATGTTTCACATGTTCTTAGTTTTTTCTGCAACTTTTTTAAAAGAAATGTTAATATTTTTGTATATAAAATACACAGACTATATTTCCCGTTTTCCAATTTTTCCCTTTTTGCCTTTCAGTTCTCCTCACCCCTTTCCTGCTTTTTTTCCTTCCTCTTTTACTGAAATGTTTCCCAGTTTACCGTAGAGAATGGGCTGGGAGGAGAATAAGCAGGAAATAGCAAAACCTGCAATATGAATATTAAAAAAAGGTCTGATATGTATTTATTTTTCATTATAAAGATCTTGAGGTTTCTGCTTTTAACTTCCATTAATTAAAATCTGGAAAGTTAAAATATTAAACATTCACAATGTGAATGTATTTTTTTAAATTAAAAAATTGGCATTAAAATGTCAAGTTTTTTTTTTAATACAGACTTAGAGAACTAGACTTTTCTCTGAACACCATTTTTGTCTGCCTTGCACAAAGAAAAGCATAGCTAGTTTAGTTGGTGAACAGGAGAATTTAGCTCAGCAGTTCTGGAAAGCCTAGAAGGAATGTTCTCTCCCTCATCTAATCCCAAATGTAATCTGGATGATAATATTTGTCTGGCAGAATAGAGTCAGACTGGAAAACATCTGCTATCTCAGCAAACCTAGTCCCCACATTCTTGGGTCTAACAAGTGTGCATACTGGATGAATGCAATAATCAGGAAGGGGAGGCATCCAGCGAAGTGTTTTGAAAGCAGGAAACCACTTGACCACAAAATAAAATGTAAATATTTTAGGACAAAAAACCACTCAGATTTCATAGAAGTGTCACAGAGACCTATTTGTAATATTTATTAACTAATAAAGTGAGACAATTTACAAGGTTGAGTGAGATTTTAACTGTTGTGGAAATATATTAGCTGGCAACAAGCTGTAATACGAAGTATATATGGGTACAGCCTGTCTCAGAGCTTGCTAAATGCTTTGGGTTTTATGCCATCTGTGTGCTGCTATCTTTATCTAGATGAGGATTTTGTTTATACATCTATATTTAGTACATTGAAAAGAAGAAAAAAAGGCAATGATTTTGTTTTGTTTTTCAAATGAACCTAGGACAAGATCCAAAGCCTACCAAGTAGAAAACTTGGGCTGGGACAGACCTCAGAGCAAGATTTGCAATGGTTTTTGTGTAAGCACCTGATATTCCTCAAAAGATAATATTGATGAAACTATCCTAAGTTCCTTTAAGAATTTCTTTCATAGGATGGATTCAAGTTCCTAAACATATGTGCCTAGGTGACCTGAGCATGTGCTGCAGGTTGGCAGGTACAACAAAAGACCTATGGGAACTGTGCCCAGGAGTAGGGAGGGGTGGAGTCAAGGAATAGCTATATTAGGTTGTGTGCAACAGCACTGAATTTGGACACTAGGCAGGTAAGGTGCAAGAAATGTGCGTGGATGAAGGCTAGAAGACTACAGGGTTGAAAGATCCTCAGGCAGCGATGGCCATGGGGCTTGTATCTTGAAAGAGTTGGGTACGGAGGGTTGGAAGGGTGAGGAAGCATGTACCCTGGTCACCAAAATATCTCTTTGTAGCTTAGTTATGAATGCATCTTGACTAAGATTAAGGCAGCTATTATCTCATCATATAAATGAGAAAGCAATGACACCTGTCATCTCCTTTCCATGGGAAAGGAACTAGGACTCATTTTCAATTAATCATTTCATAGAAAATGAAAACCAAAATACTCAGCTGCTTTTCTGATCCAGACATAATACTGTGAGCTAATATCTGGATAGGCAAAGCCTTTATGTAACTAGGTGATGGACTGTGGGGGTGGGAAGACCTGAGCTCCAAGTTCCTCTGCAAAATTTCTGTTGACATTGGATAAATAATTTCACTTCTCTATGCCTAGTTTGTTAGGTGGCATTTGGTAGAGGGAGGAGAAAGGCCCAATAAGGCTTTTAAAAGATGCATAGATTGAACCAACGTCTTTCTTGCATATGCCCCTGTAATTCTAGTGAAGTCAATAGGCCAATTTATATTTACCAAGTGAATGACCCAACATTCTTGTCCCTTTGAAGTTTTAGATTTCCTTTTTCTTCCTTTATGTCCCTTAAATCTACTTTGTGGTCACGGAGTTTGACAGAATGTACATGCATTTCTTCTAATTAATGAAAACAGAGACAATTTTGGCTTAAACCGGCCAGGAATAAGATTAAACTGGAAATAAGAAAAAGGGTTGCAGAGGCAAGATTTGTACTGTAAGCCACAGTCACTTGATCAGTGGTAAGCATTTGTTTCCATTGTGTGGGTAACTTGAACGCTTGACAGCACATCTGATCAGTTGAGTTAGTTTAGCCTTGAGTTAAGCGAAGTCTGGCCTGTGCTGGGATTTTCTGGGGATTTCATTAGCAAATCTTTCTTGCAGTCCATGGTTTTCACTGCTTTTCCACTCTTACATTTACACCTAGGGGAATATCTCCCAGAAGACCTGGTTTCTTTCTCTTAAAGCATTCTGTGACTTTTTCTAGCAGCAGTGTAAACTAAAAGAACGTTTGTCTGTCCTCAATAGAAAGGTAACATAGAATGCCTAATGAATGGATTTTTAACTCTTTATGCTCTTGATTCCTTGGAAGTTTCTCTAGGAGTGTGCTGGTGTGAATTATGATAGATCATTATGATAAGAGCCTGGACTACCTGTGTTGCCAGGACATATCCCATTAGAGATATTAGAGTGCTCAGTTTTAACTCTGTTGATCTTACTGCCTGATACTGGATCCTAAAAGACCCTGGAGTCATGATGACAGTTGGGATAAGAATAAAGAATGTGACCATATGGTGTTTTTCTATGTTATAGGATGCAATTGTGAAACTTGGCATGGCTCACTTTGTGAACCAAGAATGCTGGAGACAGATATATCATTGGGAGATAAGAAATCTTGCATATCCAACACAAGACTGAAGCTCACATCTCTGCTAGAACTGTTTTGATCTTATCTACAAACTTATCCCCATGCTGTGCTACAGAGCTGTCAGTTATCAGTGGCATATCTGCAGAAAAGCTGAAGGTTTGGATTTTAGGCCATCACGAAGTAGAATTTTGCCACTGCTGAGCTGAGTGACAGGTGACTTATTTGGTTCTTTCTACACAGCTTGTGCTTGTGACCTCCCATAGCATGGACAGCTGCCTATCTTTTAAAATTACCAGCTTCTCCAATCTATTTTGTGTGCCTCTGTGTAAAATAGGATTAGATGAGCGGCAAATGCAGTGTATTATTTTAGAGAGACCATTTTCAGCATTTAGCTTGTAAGCAGAGCCAGTCATATTTCTTGCTTAACAAATCATTCAGACTGATAGAGGTGAACCAAACTCTGTGGGCTAAAAAAAAAAGAAAAAGAAAAGTACTTAAAATTCAGGCTTTTGAAACAGCCCCTTCATAATGACAGACGAGCCAGAATCCTGAACTGGAATCAATGAACTGACTTGTTCACCATATTAGCCACATGCAACAGAAAGGCATCAAAACGACTTCCTGATAAATCATTCATACCTTATAAATGCATTTGCATCGCTTTATGCTGATACATAAATGCATGAGCACTTAATTTAGTCTGATGTCACTCTCCAGCCTTAGTTCTCATCTCCCATGCTCCTACAACCACTGTGAGACAGGGCAAATGTCATTGACCAGGAACGAATGAGTGGCACAGCATATTTCTAGAATACGTATAATTACCTTTTTGTGTGCCAATTAATATTAGATTAAAAAAAAAGACATCCTCCAAAGGAACCTATTTATTATTTAAAAGCCCCCCAGGGTATCTTCTGACATGGATTGGTGCTATAGCAAAGTGGAGGCATGAAAGCAGCTGAAAGCAGAGAAACTGTTAAGCAGCATTTAATCCTTTATGCATGTTTTATACGTAAACAAATTGGAATGTGTAGATCAATGTCCTCCAGCTGTTTTTCAAACCCCACTCTGCTTTCATTAAAGATTTAGGGAGGAAGTTTCCAAACATAGATATGATATCGGGAAAAATAGGATAGGATCTTTTTTTTCTTTTTTTCCCTGAGAGGTTTTCTTAAAACCACCACTGCCTCTCGTAACACTACATTGTAAAGTGTTCCTTTGCCATTGCAGCCTGCACATTAAATCCTTTATACAGCCATGTCTTTTAGTGCTGAGTCCCGTTAATTAGACAGAAGATATAACTCCCTGATAAAGTGTCCTAAGAGAGAGCCAATTTGGCCACACCAAGTTCACACGGGAGTCATAAAATACCAGGCTCAAATCAATTCCATGTAAACTCGGCCTATTTTCAATGACGTAGTGCTCTATGGCTCCTTGAACATTTTTATAACAGCCACAGTGAGAATTCATTGATTTAATCAGGAGGAAGGGTTTTCAATTTACTCCTCCTTGTCATTAGAGGTCTTCACTAAAAGGGAAAAATTTGGTCTCAAGACTGAGGTGGAGCAGAGCAGGATGAAATGAGGATGTTGGTGGCCTGCTCAGCATTTAAGAAGTTTGGCTTTGCAGGGATACTGCCTTTGCAGTTACATCTCTGTTCTTTCCCATAGGTCTTTCCTCTGCTGTGGGCTGCACTCCTCTCCCAGCCTGGTGGTACGTTTGGGTTTCAGAGCAGTAGCTGTCACAGACAGATCTCTATTACAACTACGAGAAGGGTTTTAGGAATAAATAGCTCTTCTGTATCTTTGACTGTACTGCTGTTGGCTTTACTAGCCACACGCTGATTGCAAGTCCCCAAAGCTGAATCCTCTCCCATCTAATTGCACAAACATAAAAGGACAAACGCAGCGACTTGCTGAGACCTCCTGGCAGGGCATATAGCCTTGTTTCCTGGCTCCTTTGTCCATTAGCACATACCTCTGCCCTCACCACACCCCATTAACAGCAACTTGAATTTTCTGTTTTTACTTCCTAGGTTTGTGCATGTTGAAGACACTAAGCACTATCCTGAAACCACTGTTAGAAAATAAATACAGGGATCTGAGCTCTGTGCAATGTCATCCCTTCTTTCTGTCATAGAGAGCAGCATCTCTGCCACACTTCAAACCTGGCATGAATTTCAGAGTCAGAGCCTTTACCTGGCTACTGCCTGCAGCGAGTTAAATGGGCTGCCACAATGCCAGATGGGTTTGTTTCTTGCTTTGGTATTACTTGGGTCCCTCAAACATACAGAACAGAAAAATACCACTTCCACAGCAAAAGATGAGCTGGGATTTCCACTCTGTGTGCCTTGAATTTAGATTCTTGGGACATGATTATTTAGAGGTGTTTGCAGCAGCACTATAAAGTCAGTGAGTCTTGCAGATGTTCAAAAGCTGTAAAAATCATACACACACACAAGCGCCTAGAGACCTGCCAACTTAAAGCCCTCTCAGCAGCTGCTGTTAGATGCAACTCTCATTTACCCTTTACTCTTACACTAAGTTTATTACTATTTAGAATTAATATACAGCTGCTGTAGCACAGACCTGTGGGGGGGACAGTTTTGGAGTGGGTGGGTCCTCTACGCAGAAAGCTTGCAGAGCACTGTGAGGTGAACGGCACCATATAAATGTAATAGATTATTAGAGCATGCAGCCTGTATTATGCGTTCCCAGTGCATATGCACTCCAGCCTTCCTAGCTGGAGAAATTAAAATGTAAACACAAGATGCTGCTTTGCTACATTCACATCTGGTGTTGTGGCTGGTGTTTTCCTGTGAATATTTTCAAAACAGCCAGATTGTTCAGAACAAAATTGCAAATGCCACATCTGCTCCCTGAGGCCTCTGAGAGTCTTGCACACGGATGAAGGCAAATAAAAGGAAACTTGGCAGCACTTGATAACATATCAAGAAATCCAGGAAAACATAGTCATAAGCACTTTGGCTGACTTTACATTAGGAAGACAGTTGCCTTCTGACAACGCAAGTTGCATACCTGAAATCTCCAAAGTATGAGATTTCATGACCTTTATTGTATTCCACCTATCTTTGAATAACATTATTTGTATCTCAATTATCTAACTCCATCTGAGGTGTAGAAGTGAGGATAAATATTAGCTGGAAATTCTGGGCACATTGTCTTTCACTACCAGTTGCTTCAGAACATCTTTTTGGAGCAGAGGAAAGGTACATTTCTGTATATATATAGAGAGAGATACAAATAATCATCACTAAAGTGCTTTCCCAGTCAGAAGCTCCCACTGGCTAAGACAGTGATAATAAATGAGGAATTTACCAGCAAAGAGGAGATTAGTCATTTGTCTTGCATCGTTTTCGGCTGACATGAAGTCAGCAAGTTGATCTGTCTTCCAAATCATCTGCAAGGTTGGAATTCCTTCTTTCCTTGTCTTCATCTTGCTTCCAGGCTGTCAGGACTCTGCCCTAAAACCAGGTAATTTATAGATGCCTCTTTCCACTCTTTTCTCAGGTCTCTTTGCAATAACCTAAAGATCCAAGAATGAAAATGTAATTTCTCACAAATCTAGCAGGATTTAAAAAAAAATAGCTGCCTGTAATTTACCTCCCCACTGTGTGAAATCTTCACCCATATTTACCAGTGATATATCTGGATAGTGCTGCTTGCTCACAGGGCTATTAATAGAAGTTGGCTTTAATTGAACCTTAGTGAGAAAAGCCATAATAGAAAAAACTTGACGTCTACACAGTACAGTCTGTGACTGCAAAGATACTTATAAACCCGTGTGCGTGGGCTTGAATTCTCAACATCCTCTCAGCGCCAGCTAGTGTTAAAATGGTCGACATCATACCAGCTGCAATTGAACCCAATAGACCGATGTAGAAATCAGAATGACCAAGCTAATGAGGAGTCCTAAATACAAGCTGTACAGTGCAGCCAGCACTGTGCCTTGTGTTGATTTGGTGTCACTAGAGAACCCCCATCCACCAAAGTGACCCTAAGGTATGATGAATTTAGGGACTCTGCTCATGGCTGTGGGCATTTGTGAATTTGGGCCTGGACGTCAATTCAAGACTACTTTGGATACAGTGGACTAATTTTAGTGCAAAGACTCAGGATTTCAGTCCATTTTCATAACTGATAGGGCCTTTCTCCAACTGGAATGGCTGCAAACCTGTCCCTTGTAGTGTCTTCTTGATTCTTTTTTTAGTAGAACCCACTTTCTGGAATCCAAATGCACTTGAACAAAAAGATAAAGCAAGAGGGGCCAGGACTGAGATGTTCCATTCTTAGCAACTAGCTAACTTCTTTCTCTTAAACAAAACTCTCATTTCCAGCTGTGGATTTGCAGCTTTCTGTGACTAATAACATTTGCTATTACATTAATTCCCAGTGTCATGATAAATATTTTTACAAAAATGTCTTTGATTCTTTGTGGGATTGGATGCATTTTGTTGTATGCCAGAGGCAGTGTATAGTGTATAGTGCAGTTCCCTTTTTAACAGGCACTGGTTTGATTGCACAGGCTGTAAGCTGTCAGCTGGGCTTTCCAAAGAAACAGAAAACACAGAAAATGAGTACAAGATATGCTCTCAGGTGTTTGTTACCTGAGGTAAATAAACACAAAAGGACCACTAAAAAAAAAATATATATATATATATATGGGGTGGGTGTGGGTGTGTGGGGATATATATATATAGATATATATAAAAATTCACCTGACTTTAAAGCCTATCAATAATCAATTCCTAAAAATGCTCCCCCATCTTTACCCAAAATCAAAAAAGCAAGCAGAGAAAAACTGTTTCTGTACTACTGCTGCAGTACTCTACTTTTCTCTTGCTGGGTAAGATGATAATTTTTCTAGTGGTATTAGAGTGTCTCTTGTGGCAATTTCAGGTAATTATGATTTAGTATGAACAAACCTGGAAAATGCATGGAGAAATGACCACAAAGTTTAAAATTCATTGTTGAGAGCAAATGTCATAGGAAGGTGGACAGGCAGGTATGTCTCTATTCCTTTGTCTCGCTTTCTGTCTTATTCAGAGAAAAAGGATATAATTGTGAGGGGTTTCTTCAGATAATTTACAAGCCTTTTCCTTGGGCATCATCTGAGGGGACATTCTGCATGAATCTAGGAGTGGATGGATAGCTTTGCATTTCAACCACCATTTCCTTACAGGGGCTCTTTGGAGGGGAACAGGAACCAAATATGTTGGAAGGTGGCAGCATGCAATATGCAGATGTATATGCAGATGCAGCCATCCACAAAATAAACCTTTCCTGATTAATGATGGCTCTGCTGGCTTAGGAATTTTCCTCTGAAGTGATCTACTGAAGCAACAGTGACACAAAACCAAAGGGGGAAAACAAAAAACAAGAAGACAACTCTGGCAGACTTATGACGAGAAATCAGTCTACTTCTCTGTGAGTGTCCCTATGTAGCCCAGCCATACAACTGTTCTTTCTGTAAAGAGCATCTTCTGAAATTTCATAAGGTAAACTTTGAACTTAATAACTTCAGTTATTAAACCAAAGTTGATTCTTAACTATAGACATAAAAAAGCCTGTTTGCAGGCTTGGGGACTGAAAGGAGTATAAGCCATCATCTGAACCTCCTTCATATTGCAGTTGGTCACAGATATCTAACCTCCTTTGGCCACAAAAAGCATATTGATATGTGTGTTCTGATTCTACAATTTCTTTCTCCTTTTTCCTCTGCTAATTCTAGTCCTTATTATGAAGGTCATTGTTGCTGCACTGTGCTAAGTGACAGCCAGGAATGAAATGAAAATAAAAGTTATATAAACTTTATAAAAGTGAGAAAACACATGGTATTATCACATCCTGCTTGAGCTCTACATTCTCTGTCAACAATCGATTAAGCTGTTCATAGTCTGAATAGCAGATTTAAGTATAAGCCCCTTTTAAAATACATTGTCTGGCAAAACAAACCCAGAAATCTGCATTTGTTGGATTGTTGCAAGGACTACAATTCTGCAGTAAGATGTAAAAGTTAAAAAACAGAATTTAAGAGTCAAGACTTCTCAGCAATATATAAGCATATTTATTCAGTAAACTCAAAGATAATCTACCTTTTGAATAACTGCTTTTAGACACACAAATGAAGTAATTTAAATGTAACTGAATGAACCTCAGATGTTGAAAGAGAATACACAAAACCAAAAGCAGAGAGATAAGGTCAGCTAATAAAACTATCTTTTATAACAGCCGTAAAGTAACCATTTCAGTGAATAAATACTAAGACATGGTATTTATGACAAAATAATAGTTAACATTTTAAGTTCAATGCACTGTACAGTCAGTAACTGATATTTGAAACAAGGAAAGCTGGAAAACATTTATTTTTGTGAATTTTAGAGTTTATAATTAGGGATACTAAGAGATGCAATTGAAGTGATTTGCCCAAAACCAAAGAAAAAAAAAAGCCAGTGGAAGAATGAGATCTAAAAACCAGGACTTCATGATTTCTACTTTTGTATTCTTTCTCACAGACCTCTCTACTTATCTTTTAATAGAAAAGCTGTTATAAAATATTGAAGTAGATAGTCGCTCTAGCTATCCTTTCAAATGATTCAGCTCTACATATTCTGTGGAGTGCAAACAGTTTAATTTGGAACTCTGGCTTCAGGGAATACCCAGAAAAGATCAGAAATAATCTGCCCCCATATTATCTGTATTGGTGCTTAATAGTTATGGATTGGTCTCACAACTTTTCTTAGCTGCAGTTTTTCTTACTCAAGATTCTAAGTGGCATCACTGGAGTGCCTCTAATGATAAGCAGCATGTTATTTTATTTACCTCCAGTATCAGCTTTTTTCACCCAGAAGTCACCTGCTACTGGACACAAGAAAGTCTAGACAAGTTTTGATTCTACCTCAGCATGACAGACTTATAAAGTACCCCATATCCACGCTCCTGGGGCTTCCCTGAGACTGTAACAATAGCAATCTCTCTTTTGCATCAATCCTTGGAGCCATCGACCAAGTCCAAGAGGGTGTGAATTTCCCTCCTGAAAATCACCGTGAAGCCACTGAAGGTGAGGAGGGATGCAAGTAGCACAGGGAAGCTTTCACTTATACAGCCAGTGCATGAATACCAGACAATTGCAATGTGATAAAACCTGGATTCATCCTTCCCTCAGCTTTATTCATCTGGGCTTCATCTTCTCCCAGCAAGCTTTCCCTAGCAGGTCCAAGTCTTAGCAGGCACAAGTAAAGGAAAGTAAAGTGAGGTCTGGCTACAGCTGGACATGATGAATCACATCCAGCCTGAGCCAAAGAGTGGGGGGATTCATCTTGTCTGCCTGAAAGATGTCCAGTCCAAGCCTGTCAGACAGGCTCCTGTTGTAGTCAGTGGAAAGAGAAAGGCATTACAGAAAATAAACCATCACATCTTAAACTTGGTGTCTACCATCAGTGAAAAGAGGCTCCCACCATGTCTCAGCTGACTGTCTAATCAATCAACAGAAAATGGCTGTCTATTAAGCAACTGCATTTAGATGGGGTGAATTCCTACTGAAACATTTGCCATACCACAAAAGACTTCAGAATTTACAAAAAAATGTAACCAACAAAAAGTGCTTAAGCTGACTCTCTCTACCCTTTGGGGGTGTCTATATCATAAAGCAGATCCAACCCATTCAACAGCCAAAAGAAAGCTTTGACTCTCAACTTTCTCTGTAGTCTTGAAGAAGTACAATTTGGATCCAACTTTGTTATTTCAATACATACTTAAAGATCATATTAACTTTCTCACCTTCTGCCTAGTATCTCATCCAGCAGCCAAGGTGCCTTCACAGCTCCCAGATGCAAAGCAGTCTGTAGCCTAGTTCACTGCTTCCTTTTGAAAACACCTCAGAAAGTTTTTCCTCCAAACTTCAATAAAAATTGAGCACCCACTGGAATAGGATGTAAGTGGTGTATATTTCTTAGACTAAAACTCTGCACTGTCCAGCTTCATTTGATTCACCTGATTTCTGGAGGAAGTCTGGCACCAGCAAAAAAGCATTAAAAAGATTAATAAATAAGCCTTGACTCTGCTTGAATTGCTGAATGATTGTTCTTGTTTTTTATTCTACATCATTAGTGTCATTAGCAAACAGGTACAAATTGTATTATGAAATCATCTTGTTCACTCAATAGTCTCATCAGCTTAAGGATTTTCCATAAGCAATTTCTTAAAGCTAGAGATTACACTTTTTTTTTCTTTCTCTCTCCTGTTTCTTCAGCAGGTCTGAAGGATAAACGGGTTTTAAACTTGAATATATTTTGAAGGCAGAGTTAGGAATTTGCATGTTTATTGGTTTTGTTGTTGTTTGTTCCTGTGGTTGTTTCCTCTTCTTCATTATATATGAATAAGTTGCTTTTATGTAGCAAACATGATTTTTTGCCTGGCTAGCCTGGCTTTTGCCATTACAGAAGACAAATTTGCAACCTCAGGATTCTTTTCCTCTTGTTTAGGTCTTTGGTCTTCTAACCTGTTGCATATGGAGATTTTAGAAGTGTTGCTCAACATAGGTAAGAGATTTTTCTTTCACTAAACTACTAAGACTGAGTTAATATACTTCCCCTTTTTAACTAGCATTCTTTTATATTTGATGGGAAAAGGTGGGAAGGAGAGTATTTCATGTTTCACATAGAAATGCTGGCAATGAATTAAAAAACACAAAACAGAAAGAACAGGGGGAAAGAGCATTATATAGTTCTGTTTCTGTTTGTTTCTGGATTTACTTATTTCTTACTAAGGGGAGAACAGAAAGTGTCCATGGTAACTCTATTTATGAGAGGTTACAGAGAGCACTTGGCCCTGAAGGATATGAATACTTTGGGAATGAGGTTTTCTTTCTGTTATAGATTCATAATATTTCCAATGCTTTATGACTCTGATCATCTTTTTTGACCCAGCAGATGAGAAACATCAGTATAGTTAGCTCAGGGATCGTTCCTTAAAACACCACTGCAAGGAAAAGTAAGCGGTCAAAATCTTTACCTGCTGATAAATGCAAACTTGATAAGTGGAATAAATAACTGGCCTCAGCCTCATTATTTATGGTCAGTATCCTCAGTACTGACATCACCTGAGTCGAGTGCTCAGCTACATTTGGGATCGAGGGTCTTTGCTCATCATTGCAAGCAACACAGTGGTGCAAGTTATTTCCACAGGCTGTTGGCTTTTGTTTTAATGTGCAACTGGTGTCACCTGAAGGGGCTTTCTCAAAAGGCACACATATGGCCATATGCCTTAGTCTCTGTGACAAATAACAAGGTGAAGAGGCAATAAAAGAAGAAGCATGTTGAAATGAACAAATACTAAACTCTCTGGCATAGTATCAGCTTGAAGATTGAGTGTCACAATTTCCTCTCTTGCATTGCTGTCAAATAGGTCACGTGGGAAGCTGCACTGTCCAATGGTTATAAACTGGTTTGGACTTAAACTGACTTTTATTTCCAGCTTTTAGTCTGATTTTCTATATAAACTGAGACAAGTGACCCAATTCCTTCTGTCATTATCCTATTTGGACCACAGGTTAATCAAATCTGGGAATGTTTCTCTTGATTATATTCTCAGCTGAGATCTCACCTGAAGTGTCTGATTCCAACATGCTGGAAAAAGTAGGGAGGTGAAAGACACAATAGTGTTAGAGGCCTCATTAATACTCCCATTCCCACCCAGAAAGTTTGACTAATTCTACAAGTAGACTTACATTGTGGAAGTATTGAAAGTTTGCTCATAGCTGCTGAGAAATTAATAGAGAGGAAAGTGGGGAGTAGATTTTCTTTTTAACAGAGCCAAGACTGAACAAAGAGAATAAGCACAGTTGCTGTTGTTTGCAGGCTCTCCTAAAATGCAACAAATTCAGCCCTGACAAATGTGCAAAAAACTGAAAAAAATAATGCTAAAAAAGACGTTAGAGTAAAATATTTAACTGATCATTTCAGTCTTACTGTAGGAAATCTTTATATGCACCTCTTGTCTCATATTGCTAGCAATGTTATGGCTTTGTTTGTGTATGATGTATTTTTTAGGCTTTTGGGGTAATTTTTTTTAATCCTATTATTTGATATATGGGTAGTGTCATTCTGAGTTCTTTTACTTATTATTGTACAAAAGAGTCCTGGAAGAGCAGTGTATCTCTTGCTTAGTATTTGTTATGCCCCCCCCCCAAAAAAATTATGACATTTATTGAATTATTAAAATCATGACATTTTAAGAAACTGAATGTGATTTTCTCCAACATTAGGAAACTTTGCCCAGGACCCTCAAAGAAATTTAGGCTTCTAACTTCCGATTTCACTGGCAGAGATGGCTAAAGGTGTTTATCCAGCTCAGTTTAAATGAGTAACAGGTTCACAGTCTCTTTATATCTAAAACATTAATCAGAACTATTTAGTGGGTATGGTTTTAGTGTTTTAAATTCCTCTTAATGGAGACAGTTTCAGCTACAGTCCTTTGTCGTTATGGATTATATGTGTGAATTCCTGAATGTAAATGCTGCTAACCTTGAGGCATTGGGCTAACTTATTTCTGCCCATGAAAAAAACAAAAAAAGAAAACGTTGGAAAAGGACAAATATTTCTTTTTATCATTTTTAAAACTTTGTAGTTTTTTTCAAATTTGTGTAATGTTTTCTAAGCCAAATGGTTTTGTTTCTCTGAAATGACATCATATTTAGAAATTCCTGCAACTGCAGTTTTTAAATAAATAGATGTTCAGAATAGGAAAGTTTTCCTTCAGATCAAGCAAAACACTTCAATCTAACCAAAATGTGTACGTGGGAGGAAGAACTGGCTGGCTGTATTAATCAGATTTCAGAACTATTTATGAAAAGAAAACTATTGCAAATCCCTGCTCACTAATGTTGCTTCTAAGGAAGGTAGGAGTGCTTGTTAAGTTGTATTTGACATAGTTTTCCACATGTTAGCACAATATTAATAATAGCCTAGCTAAAAAAAGAGTGTGGCATTCAGCCTGGGCTGTAAAAAGTACCCAGGATCCTGCGTAAATATGTAGACTTCTAGACAATGCTGGTTTCCATGGACTGTATTTATTGCTTCTGTTTTTAAGTCCAGTTTGCCCAAGACTAATATGTCTATACAAGCTTCTCTCTGATCTTTACATTATAAGCTTAATTTACGTGGGTAGAAAAAATGGAAGTGCAGACCTGAGGTTTATATCTCATTTCAAGAAATCTTTAATGTCTTATTCCAGTTCCTGTTTTGAAGGAATGTAGTAGCTTAAAATAATACATTGGTTCCTGCAACAGTTGAAAAATTTGGTATGTTTGCATTAGGGTCAAGCAGCACAACCCTGTAGCTGGCAAAATCAATGTAGATCAGTTGTCTTCAACAGAGTGCTGTTTAAGTGATGTCTGCCTCAGTGTTCCCTAGTATACCTCACATGCCTGCTAATTTATAGCTATTTTTCTAACCTAACTTTCTCTTCCTCTGTCTGTCATTGATGTTAAAGAATTAGCTGCTTACCCAGGATGGCTTCACAAGTTTGGTAAAGGTTAGTCAATCCATGAAAGGAACAATAGCGATATGACTTGTCTGTACCAATATAAGGTACTGCAGATTCATTGCATTGCACATAATAATGAGTGCAGCTGAATACCTACTGGTAACCAACTGCTCACTAATATAACTGCTCTGCCAGTGTGTGCAAATTATTAGTGAGCATATATGTGTTTCTAATTTTGTTATCCACAGAGAAAGGGTTAAAATATGAAACTTTGCAGTAAAAAATAAATCCCAATCTTTTTATGAAGACCAAGAGAGGTTTTCCTTCTTGGTTGAGACTAGGGCTCAAGCACTGCAGTATGTCAAGTAAAGAAAGGACTTTTCCCTCCAGTTGCCAATTTTTTTTTTTCTCACCACACAAATTTTTCATGGGACTGTGGTCTTCCTTTTCCACAACAAGTTTCACATCACAAAATAGGCTCCTGTTGAATTACTAACATATTAGAACAAATAATTTGAAACAGAAATGAGGCAGGCAATAGTAAAAATTAGATATCTCTTCCCTGTAACATAAGAAAAAGAAACATTTCAAAATAACTTTTCCAGAGTTAAAATACAGAAAGAACCTACAGCATCTCCTGCTTTATGCTATGTAGTTGGAAAACAGAAAAAGTCACCACAGGAGCGATTCCATAAAATAGAGGTTTTCTGAATGTTATAAGCAAATACCATGATTCCTGACTCTTCCTTGCTCCTACACTTCAAATAGATTAATTCATTTACTGCTTCTTCCAATCCTTGTATGGACAGCAAAAGCTAAAGGTTTGATTATACCAATAAAAGCAAAATCATATTCATATTTGCAAAATAAAGGATTCATGTCCCTTACATAGCCCTTGCACCACACCTTCATCTACAAAGGTAACTTTTAGAGGCAGAGATATAGCTTACTCTCAACAGTCACTCAGTGACTTAAAGTCTTTGTCTGTGTCTTAAAGTATGACTTTCATGAGGGTAACACTCCTAACCTCCTCTTAATGGTGAACGAAAACATACAAACTAGTGAGCAAAGAGAATAAAATTCTCTTCATTTCTTATAAGAGGCCAGAAAGAATTACCAGAAAAGGAGGACAGACTACTACACTGAATAGATGTGGTTGCTTAAGTGCAAGGCGAAGAGGCTTGGAAAATTGAGCTGTTTGTTTATCCTGACAACAATGTGTGTTTCTGCACTTTATATCATGACAATAAAGCGTAACTTTGCTCCAGAATTTCATGGTGAATCCTGCTTTTCAGAATTTGTCAATGTTTATAATTACAATCATTTAGAATTTGCAACAATGGCAGGGATTACCTTGAAGGGAAGGAATACCACAGAGATGTTCCTTGTTACAACTTGTCCTGGTTTTGACTGGGATAGAGTTAATTTTCTTCCTAGTACTAGCTGGTATAGTGCTGTGTTTTGGATTTAGGATAAGAAGAACATTGATAACACACTGGTGTTTTAGTTGTTGCTGAGCAGCGCTTGCGCTAAGTCAAGGAGTTTTCAGCTTCTCATACTGCCCTGTCAGCGAGGAGGCTGGAGGTGCACAAGAAGCTGGGAGGGGACACAGCCAGGACAGCTGACCCAAACTGGCCAAAGGGATATTCCATACCATGTGACATCATGCTCAGTACACAAACTGGGGGGAGTTGGCCAGGGGATGGTGACCGCTGCTTGGGAACTGGCTGGGCATCGGTCGGCAGGTGGTGAGCAATTGCAAGTGCATCACTTGTTTTGTATATTCTTCTATCATTACTGTTATTTTCCCTTCCTTTTCTGTCCTATTAAATTGTCTTTATCTCAGCCCATGAGTTTTACATTTTTCCCAATTCTCTCCCCCATCGCACTGAGGGGGAGGGCAGTGAGCGAACGGCTGTGTGGTGTTTAGCTGCCTGCCGGGTTAAACCATGACACAGCTTAATAGCTTCACAGGTAGATACTAAATTTGCTAAGATGAACTGTGAATTTTTTATGGTGCTTCTAAAAAGTCACTTGCCAGAAGCATTGCCCTTGGAAACTCTCTTTATTTAGCTTCCATGCTATTGTACTATTTGTTCTCTTGGCTTTTACAGGGTAACCTGAAACAAGCCGGCACTGAAGCACTCTGAAGGTCTAAAAAGTGTTAAGTGTAGGTAAAAGAACTTGTGATCTGGTGGAACTGGAAGCAGAGGAAACAGAGAGGGTAGGGAAGCAGCACTTGTCATTCATATTCCAGAGAACAAAATGTTCTACTCTCAGAGGAGGAAAGCCAGTGAACAATGGTTATAAATTAATTAATGCTTCATGGACTCCTAATTTTATATCTATTGCATTAAATAGTCATGGAATGAAATGCATAAACAGTACTTTTAGGGAAGATAGAGACCCACATTTCTCTGTTTCCAGGTGAATGCCTATCACGAGAACACGGAGTCAGACTCTGCTGCACTCTCTCCCATTCCCTCCAGTCTTTTGTGCAATGTGGAATAGGTTTTACAGGAGAAATTGAAAATGCCAACTCACATTAGCCAGTTGATTAGTAGTTATTGCACTCTCAAGAAGAGTGGATTTGCATCTCAAAAAGAAGGCTTAAATCCAGGTCCCCTCCTTTTCAGCTGCATGGTGTAACTGGAGAATACTTTAAATGGGTGCATATTGCATATACTGCTGTGTGGCAGGTGTGCCCCAACAACATTTGGTGAATTGGGTGTCTCTATGTGACACTTGGAGAAATGCCTAACGTGTGGACCACAAAGGGCTGAGGAACTAGATACTCCTTGTGTGAGTCAGACCGGAAGCATTTTTTAGCTTAGCATATAGAGAAACAGAACTTGAGGCAACCAAAGCACTTCACCTCCAAATTTTGGTGCCAGCTAAATGGAAGTGTTTAAGATTGTGCACCAAGGCACTTTAAATACTGCAGAAGTCTCCGTTGTGTTCAGAGGAATGATACTCCAGAACTGTCCATGGTAGTATCATAGTCATGGTCTAGGAGAATGGTAGGCTAGATATAAAAAGGGCTTATGCTGACTGTCAGAGCTGGACTTTATTGAATTACTTTCCATAGCTTTATAAACTGCCTGCAATACACCTGAATAACATACACAAACCAAACCAAACCAACAACAGAACAGGGAAAAAAATCCCATAACGCCCAGCAGCCCAAATATTGTTAACAGCATGTTTTATAGTAACTGTGTAGTGGTCCTGATTAATTGTCCCGTCATGCCAGACAGTATACTGAGGGGAGAGTAGGGGTAATTCCTGCTTAGTAAAGCAATAATAAACTTGCAAGAGGAAAATGTCTTAGTACAGGTCCCAGCAGCTACGGGACAAGAAGAAGCAATGAACTGAGGTCTCCTGAATCCCAGGGTAGGACACGGGACTTCATATATGTGTGGAAATACGTGTTGCAATTTGGGACATCAAGATATCAAATCACTCTTAGCTTTTCAGAAATGACTGTCAGGAAAGCAGCTTCCATAATGCTGACTTTCCACAGCCTCCACTGTTGCCAGCTATAGCCCTTGATAGGAGGTTTATCATCGCTTTGAGAGAGGTAACCTGATCTCTCTCAGGCAGCTGTTGTTTTTTACCCAAAGAAAGGGCCATTTTTGTAGAGTAACACATAATTTGTTTAGCATTACCCATAACATTTTATGATTGCTTTCATAAAACTCCCACTTTTTGGCAGCTTTTCTTACCCAATAAAGTGTGTGAAGGAAGGAAATAGAGCCAAGAACAGTTGTTCTAGCCATCACCAGAACACTTGGGATGGAGGAAAGTCTTTAAATATGGGGGACCAACTCAGAAGTGGGTGGCAGATAATTTGTGTGAATTTGCCTTTAACAATTTTATTTACCCTGGCTTATTTAAATCTATTTTTATTTCTCTATCTCTGGAGATGTGTGTGTCAGCCTATTTTTGTTTCCTCGCTATTCTTTTTGTAGTTTTAAGCTATTGTGGGAGTCAAAAATGGAAGGAAAAAAGGAAAACTGTCAGGGCTTTGACAGGTGTCCTCTGACAAATCTTTCCAGGGAGGTTTAAAATGTTATTTTTCCTAAGCTTGCCCCTGTCTCTCCTCCCCCACACTATGTAGAAGGCTTGACATAATCCAGAAGAGGCCTACACGTCACATTCAGTGACTGACAGCCTGACCCATGAGCTTAACCCCATTTTATCAGCCGTTCAACCTAGGAAGTAAGGCTGGGTACTGAAGTTGATAAACCTCCCATTTGCCTTCTGATTCTGCTCTGGAGGTGATCCTATCTGGCAGGAGAGCAAGCGCAATAACATGTTAAATCACTCCAGGAGTCAGACAGAGGGTGCTTCTCTGAGATCTCAGATCCCTCTATCTATCTCCCTGCCTCACAGCAACTTTCTGGTATTTTAGAATTTTCTTGTTTCTTCCACATCCCTCAGGGAGGCTAATTTCATGGCTCAGTGCATCCCCACTGTCCAGATTATTGTTTTTCCTTTCTGGATACTCAGCCTGAATTTTCCTCTTACACTAACCCCAATAGTTACTTGCATGATTAAACTAAGTGGGTGAGCCTGACAGAATGTGAGGTCCTTGAAAACCCTCCAGTTTTGGAGAGTGTGGGTTTGCAATCTGCATTTGACTTGGAGAATATTCTTCTGATTAAATGCTCTCCCATTATGGTAATGAATCATTAAAGTTAAAAATAATTGAAATATATATATAAAAGCAACTACTAAGGTAAAAAGAAATCATGTACAGCTCATTGTGGAAGTGATCCGGCTGTGAATTGGGGATCCCTTGAATAAATGTCTTCACATTTGTATTATAGGCCATCTTCTGGCATTTCAATGATGGTTCAAAGGATTTGAAACACTTTTGTTTATTTTCTTAAACAGAAACTGTAGTCCCTACTTAAACTGCCATGGCAAGAAGAATTTAAGGATAGAAAAATCTGCTCTTTTCTGTACTCCACTGTTGGAAGTGCCCATTACAATTTTTCATTGTAATGCTTCTCTCTTCCTCAATTATTCAGCATCCTTTCATCTACTCTTTAACTGGATGCAGGGAAAAACAAAGAAGACTGAAACCTTCCACTGAACCCTGAAAAATAAGATTGAATTCTTCTATATCTATCATTAGGTGCTTTATGAGCAAAAGAATAAAAACAAACAAATCATTCATGCAGTTATGTCCATGTTTCTGAAATAAAAAATAAGTAGTCCTGGAATAAGGGGCTAATAAGAGAACATTCCTACCGATGTCTGTCATGAGGATGGTACTCTGTAAGTGCAGATTCCTTGGGGACCAATGTGGTTTAGACTCACAGATTGGCATCTTTCTCACAGGAGCTACTCATAAGTTCTTCCTTGCATACTCACTCTTTCTCACAAATCTTGTAAGAATACAGTATGAGACAATGGACGTAACATGTAAGCGATGGATCTAATCAAGGTTAATAAGTTCAGTTTTATAAATGAGCACATTTTTCAGGGCATCTATATGTTTTTCTGCATTTAGCCATCTCATTTTAAAAAATGCCAGCACAATGGTTTTAAATATTACAAATTCAACTTACTACCTAAATGAAGATCATTGATATCACAGACAATCAGGAATAATTTAGATGTTAATTGGACCTCTAAAGGTAATTAATTTTCTAGTGATGTTTGGTATAAATAGTCTTTCCTTAATTTACTGGATTAGAAATCTGAAATGTTTGTGCATCCAAGTATACTCCAGTTATTAATAGAAAAGTTAGGAATGCCCAATACCATTTTTGTCCTTTTTTATGTTGTGTCAGCAGACTGTGGTATGAAAGTGGTACAAATACAGCAGTTATGCTTAAAGGATTTAATAGCTGAGGCCCTAATCCATAACCACATATCAGTACATGCTGACATTTAACATGAGGAGTTGTATTTGAAACCAAAGTCATTGAGTATGTTTATTTAATGGGACATAGCATGTTTATTCAGTGGGACCTAAACTGTTTACTGAACTAAAGCCTAAATTAGTTCCCTCAAGGACATGAGGGAATTGGGTCAGTGTTTTTTCCATGTAATATTTCCAAGTGGTCTGTAGCTAGGAAAGGCCAGACTGTGGCCGGTAGGCTTGCGCTTGCTGTGCAGGAATCTACAGTTCCACTGGAAAATACTTAGAAATCTGCAAATGAAAAAGGCTTAACACAGTGAGCTATTAATTATCAAGTTGCTATAGAAACTTCATGATTCCCTCTTCTTGAGAAATGAGCTAACTTCACGTGTTGTGAATGGGAGAATGTAGTTATTGAGAACTAGCTGTAACTTGCTTGTATATCTTTATATAAAATGAAGTAATGAAAGAAGTGCAATGCAACGGTGCATATATCTTTCCTTCTTCCAGTTGTTGCATGGGATTCTTGTTCTTTTCAATACTTCTGTTAAAATGGGGGCTCAGTGGCCTCTTTAAAGAGGTGTGACTTTCAGAAAACTGAGCAATACCAAGGTGGGAAAAAGTTCCAACCGGCTCAGGCATAGGATTTAAAGCTTAGGAAAAGAGAATAAAAGATTATTGAGAACAAAAAAAATTTATATTCTGTGGTGGAATCTAAGGTTCCATGATGGATCCAAGGCTTGCAGCAATCAGGGCATACTTCCACCGGTTGTGGTCACTGTTTGGCTAGGGCCTCGATTTCAGCATTTCTCCATCCTTCGCTATTTTAATTTTCCTCTCCAAAATGGAAACATCATATGCTACAGTCTGTAAATCGGTATAATTTTTCCATTTTTGGCTCTTCTATTACACTGTGCCGGTCTGGCCCTCTTCCCTGTCTTTAAACCAATAGTGGACTGACTTCCCTGCCTCAGGGGCTGCCCAGCTCCTCTAGCCCTCACGAGGCATGTAGCCAACTCACCAGACGTTACTGCTTTGCTCTCGGTAAGGGGCCGACTTAGCCAATTTAAATCTGAGCTGCTGTTTTCTGCCCTTCCTGCTTGCGTTAGCACTGGAGTATTTTCCAGAAGCTGATCTGGTCAAAGATTAACACTGTCCAAAAAAAGTGATTAGTTGCCTCAGTAAGCAGTGACATGTAGAGCAATGGTGTGGAGTCATCGGGGGGGGAAGGGGGGAGGGCATTTACCCAGAGGTCCTTCTGACTGTGGCTGCCTTGAATTTTGTGAATAGTTGTAAAAATTAAAGTGTTTTTTGATAATTAGTCAAAACAGATCATCATTTTTCCCCAAAATTGACATGCTCACAAATGCTGTATGAAAATATGCTAGTTCTAATTTCATTTAAATTTCCTCTGAGAAGAGGATGAGAGCAGCATTTCCCAAAAGCTCTAGCCTAGCTTTTTTTTTCTTTTCTATTTTCCTTCAGTTTTCCACTAAGTGAATAATAAATGTGTTTTCCTCAGAAATTACATGCCTACAAGTGAACTTCTTTCCTTATAAGCTATGTAAGAAAGCATTTCTCCTATTGTACCTGCATGAATAATATCTAACATTACACAAAAACTCATTAAATGTTTTTTTCCAAGACAAAACCTAAGCTGTAGAATGTAATATAAGGATTTGACTTAATAGGACACTATGCACTTCCTTTAGGCCTTAAAAAATAATAAAATGAAATGTACAAAGTAAAAATGTTTAAGAATGATAAAACAGATACTGAGATGACAAGGCCTGATTCTTCAAAGGTGTGAAACAGGAATATTTTTCTCCTGATATTTGTATTTCATGTTGGCACTACTTTAAATCCTTGGTTTTTTAATAATACATAGAAATTTGGAGTTATTTGTCAAGCATTAGATTATCAGCCACACTTCTATTAGAAATTAAATTAAATCAAACTATCAAATATACTAAACATCAGTCAAAAGTAAAAAAAAAAAACCAAAAAGACAAAACCTAAACCGAAAACCCACAAAGGAAATCTAGGTAAAGAATGCAGAAGCCTAGACATAAAAATATCATGTCATTTACATTTAAATAAGCCAAAGAACACTGTGTTCTGATTGGGTAAATGCTGTAATAGGATGAATTTTGGCTACTTCAGGAAAAATAGCGTAAACACTCAGATACCACTGACTTTCTGCACCATCTGAGACCTGTCATTCTATGTCGCTGAGTCCGTGACAGCAAATGTATGAACCATATAGGCCATCAGGTATACACAAATCATTTACTGTCTTTGGGTATAACTTTGCACAGTGTCCATAGAGGTGCAGAGCAGACCTCCTGGAGGAGGGAGATGGAGGGCTGGACAGTAGCCCGGGCTCTCTGGGTGGGAGAGCCTCTGCGTACAGCTCAGCCGGTCCTGAGGGTCTGTGTAAGTCACATTATCCTGTCCCCAGACAGGGGAGGGAGTTAGGTTGATGCCTGAGAGGCCTCCACCTCAAAATGTTCTAACTTACTGCCATGCCCTCCTGTGCACTCAGCCTCTAAGTGCTTACAACCTGATCTTCAGACAAAGCAGTTCCTTGCCATGACTTCCAAATTTTCTCCTGCACATATATGAGCATCTCTGAAGTCACTGCGTATCATGCGGGGCCTTATCGGGGTTACAGCGCGAGGCAGGATCACATTCACTCTGTCTCATTTTCACAGAGAGCCAAAGTGATACCTCCTTTCCTCAGCATCTGACAACTTCATTTAAAATCTTGGCTTCATTGCAAGTCCATGGCAAGATTCCCACTGGATACTGAGAGAATATGTCACTACTGACTGCAAAATCATTAGATGGTGGAGAAAGAGAGCCGATCTCAGTCTAACGATGCAGCAATGCAGATAATGGTCACTGGGATTGTGAACAAGCTGGGGACCATTTTCTCTTTCCGGGAATAATTGGCACATATGAACCTTTGCAATGGAGCCTGTCACATTTCAGGCGAAGCTCCAGTCCTTCATAACTCTTGTGTCAAAAAACAAGTGATCTAGGACTCTTGACCGAGGTGGAGAATCAGTAGATAATCTTAGTGTTAAAGATTATCTACTTAAACTTGTTACACTCTTTGTACAGCAAGTTTGCTGGCCTCAGGTACAACATGTATGAGGCTTTTTGCTTTTGATTTGCAACAGAGCAAATTTGCTAATTCAGATGCCTGAGGAATAGAAAGCAGAATTCAGTTGTCTTTAAATAAATGTGAATGTCAATTGTCAATAGCACATCACCCTGAAGAGGGGACAGGCTGCATAAGCTGCTCAACCTGTTCATATGGCTGCAAAATTTGTTTCACTGACAATGACAGAACTGGCACAATTACTCAGTTTCTTCCTATATTTTTTAAAAAATAAGTTACAGCAAACATATATATTCAAAATAAAGTACAAACTTTTCTCAGCACTCATGCCGCTGTAATCCAAGGAGGTAATCCTCTTAGGATCAGCGTATGCGTTTCTTTTTCTTTCTCTCATGAACTTGTAGCTATCCTCACTTGTCACCATAACTGGGCAGTTCCTCTTGTTAATCCAGTCTAATGATCACAAGGCTCAGGGAAAAAAAAAAACGAGGCAACTTCAGCCCTGGCACAAACACAGCCATGTACATTTGATTTCAAGTGTTATCACAAGGACACTCTCAGACTGGAAACCGCCCATTTAAATTTTGCTGTTTTCTCAGGGAAAGGACAGATTCTTAATTCAGCAGTGCTTTCTGTAGATTGGAAAACTCTTTTTAAATTACTTCGGTAGGGAGCAAGGCCCATAGCTACTTCTATCTGGTTTGTGCTGCAAAACTAGCTTTTAGATATTCTTAAACACATAAAAATTAAATGACCCTTGCTGAAGCAGATAACTCAAACCTCTGGTCTACCAACTTACCTCTCTGGTACAATCTAATTGTCTCTTGAAACTTTTTAATTTCATTCAGCAAATTCAGACACAATGATGGCAATGACAATGAAAACTGCAGCTTGGTAAATCAATATAAATTACTGCAGCAACCAAAGCTGTTGCAGTTTTGACTTTTGGGATGCCAGAAAGCCAAAGAGTAGCAAAAAAATACAATGGATGGTAGATATTATCTTATTTTATGGATTGCGTCTTTGCTATAAGGGAATTTTCTTTCCTTCCTATCTTCTTTCACAAGGGATTTTGATTTACAGCAGTTCAGGACAAAAGAAGATATCAAGATGTAGTTATCAGTGTTTGTTTTAACAGCCTCTTCCGGTCTTCAGGCAGCAGGCCATGTCTAACCTCTGGACTGATGCTTTCAAAACCATGGGGTATGTGAGGTTTTTGAAACAGAACTGGAGTCTAGAATGTAGAATCATAAAATCATAGAATCGTTTAGATTGGAAAAGACCTTTAAGATCGTCGAGTCCAGCTGTTAACCTAGCACTGCCAAGTCCACCACTAAACCACGTCCCTAAGCGCCTCATCTACACGTCTTTTAAATACCTCCAGGGATGGTGACTCAACCACTTCCCTGGGCAGCCTGTTCCACTGCTTGGCAAATCTTGTGGTGAACAAATTTTTGCTAATATCCAATCTAAACCTCCCCTGCTGCAACTTGAGGCCATTTCCTCTTGTCCTATCGCTCGTTACTTGGGGAAGAGACCAACACCCACCTCGCTACAACCTCCTTTCAGGTAGTTGTAGAGAGCAATGAGGTCTCCCCTCAGCCTCCTTTTCTCCAGGCTAAACAACCCCAGTTCCCTCAGCCGCTCCTCACAGGACTTTACTCTAGACCTTTCACCAGCTTTGTTGCTCGTCTTTGGACACGCTCCAGCACCTCAATGTCCTTCTTGCAGTGAGGGGCCCAAAACTGAACTCAGTATTCGAGGTGCGGCCTCACCACTGCCGAGTACAGGGGTACGATCACTTCCCTACTCCTGCTGGCCACACTATTGCTGATACAGGCCAGGAT
>NW_008825100.1:5728020-5738221 GCF_000699105.1 Pygoscelis adeliae
CCCATGCTGACTTGGCCTGATCTCCTGGTTGTCCTGTACGTGCCGCGTGATGGCACTCAAGATGATCTGCTCCATAACCTTTCCTGGCACCGAGGTCAGGCTGACAGGCCTGTAGTTCCCCGGATCCTCCTTCCGGCCCTTCTTGTAGATGGGCGTCACATTTATGTTAAGGTATGTTAATGGCATTTGGCTTGGAGTATTTGATTTAGAAATTGATATGCATCACTAAATACAGAACAGTAAACAAAATGAATGCACCATATCCACATGAAATGTAGTAGCATTCTGAGAAGAGAAAGTAGTGTTTATCCCTATTAAGAAACTAAGTTAGTGTAAGGAGTAAAAAGAGCTGTAGTAATTTTTTTACAAGTTGGAAGTTTTGTAAACCCAGGATAGAACAAAATGAGATGAGAGACGGGTTTAATAAGTATAAAAAGAAAGAAAATACAATCAACAGAATTATTAAAAATAATATATATTATTTGAAATTTGAATAAATTTTAATTTATTAAGTGCTGAATATGCAGAGCAATGGCATTTACAACTCTCTGTGGAGGCTGATGGTCTGCTGATAATGCTACTTGCTCTGTATTATCAAAATGAGTTAATTAAGAATTGCAAGTCTAGTGTTTAGCATGACCTATGGATCAACTATATATTTAGCTTTAGGGCTCAGACATTTGGGTCTAGAAGTGCTCACAAAGTGAAACTTACTGAGATCAAGACAGTTTCAGCTGGGAATTCTGTTAACACGAGCATCATTCAGACATTCAACTGCTTTTCTACCTGGAAAACCATTTGTTAATCTTGTTTCAAACCTAACAGAGACTTCTATTTGATTTTCCCCTGGCATTTACTAGGTCTTTGAAATTAGAACGTTAACATACAGTCAATTATAGCTTCTGTTAATCATAACTACAATGTTCAAAACATGTCCTACCAAACTGATGTGGATTAAATTTTGTTTGACTTCAGATGATATTCTGCTTAAGGGCTGAGATAATTTCTGACCTTACTCAGCACTTGTAAAAACATGGGGGGAAATCCACAGGGCAGAACCTCAGCTGACACAGCCTGACACCGGTCCTTAGGTTTCCCACAGCTGTAGACAGGACTCTCCTTTTCTCATGGAATTACCAAGAACTGGGTTATCTACCCACAAAATGGGCAGAGATTTCCTGCTCAACTCAGTTATGTTTCAAAGACACATAGAGAATTACATTTGATTCCTGGTGATCTGCAGTCAAATGGCAGTGTCATCCCCATAACAGCAATGGGGAGAGAACTGACTGGTTGCTTCACTTGGGACTATGTATCTGATCTAAAGAAAATGCCAAGATGCTCAAAAGTACCGAGCATTTATCCCACCCCATTGTTTCAGGATGATTTGTTTGTTGTCAGTCCAATTGAAAAGCAGGCCCTAACTAAGGATGCTCAGTTGTGAAAATAATGATCTTTGAAATTAAACCTTTGATGCCTCATTTTATTTCTGCAACTGATTTTAACATCTTTGAAGTCTGAGATTACATAAAGTGTCTTCTTTACAATTTTGTATAGAATAGCTCAAAAATTATGGTGATAGAGAAAGTCTTATATTACATTGGACCCCTTCCAATATTAGTTATTTAACTTTGAGTATGCAGAAAGTATAAATGGATGCATTTCATGATGGTGCTTTGGTTTTGATGTGAATCAAGAAGACATTGTTTAAATTGGGGAAATGGTTGTGAATTGAAATTGCCGACATTCAGATAGCTGTGGGTTTGAAATACAGGCAGACACTCCTTCAAATCTGTGGATTTAACTAGAGAATAAGTCTCAGTGAACAGCTTCTTTTCACACAAAGATTGCATGGCAAGGTCTGAATGTTGCTGATTTTGGGAATCCTGGGACCCATATGCCATACTAGACAAATTCAATTCAGCCTTGTATGATATTCACATCCTCCAGTCTTAGGCATCTAAATTAAGGGTTTCAATTAAGATTGAGCTAATTTATATCAGAAATAGAGAAAAACCCAAGTTTTGGTAAACTGAAAGCTGTGTTGTTCAGGTAGGAAGTACAAACATCTAATCTAGGTATCGAAACTCTGCCTAAGTTTATAGATCTGTCTGTATAAAAACACTCTGCTCTACCAGAAGCAGTCATAGGTTTCAGTTAGAGCTGTTTCAATCCAAGTTTCTTTTTTACTCATAAGCTAGAAAATGTCCATAACCTTCCAAAAAGCTTTATGTTTCCATTTGTTTACTGAAGAAAGAGCTAGGATCTTTGAAAAGCACCTTTGAATATTTGTTTATACAAAAGTTGCTGTAAAGTGCTAGTTATTAAATGCTTGCTGGGCTTAGTAAAACACAGATCTCTCAGAATTAAGTAGATACGCCACTAGCAAAAAGACATATTGAATAATAAAATGCTCAGTATGCCTAGCATTGTTTTGTGTAACTCTAAATTTATTTATAGATTTTGACTTTATAATAGGCTTTGGTGTATCTCTACTTTATGGTTTGCCAATGCACCCAGAGGGAAGGTTCATTCTAATCAAATTTAGTATCACAAAAATAAGCACAGGAACAAATCAACAAACCCCTGGCATTGTAAACATTGTAAAAAGACAGATGATTATGTTGGTAAGTTTCTTCTACCTTGAAACTAATTCTCCATGGTTCAGCTGTTGCTTCCCTAACCATGTAGTGCTTGTCTCTTGCCGCAATGCTATCCTTCAAGGCAGATAGATACTGTGTGTGGGTAGGAAATATGGCCAGCTGAGACAGCTCTGTGTTATGTTTGTGTCTGGAGTCACTCATTAGGACACAGGCCAGTGAAATGTCTCACATTATTGAGAAATGGCTGAGAGAAAATAAACTACCCTTTCATTTTTGCTCATGAAAACCTGCTGAGAGGAATTCTTTTATAGATAAGGATGGGGACATGGCATTTGTGACTGCCTTTAACGGTACGTTTAAACCAACTATCTCTGTTTTCTGTGGAAAAGACCATTTAATCCTCTTCAGGCTTTCCTAAGCTATGATAGCATTATAAATTGTTATTTTCAGGAATTTCTGTTTTCTCATATTTAGCAATATTGCTAAGTGATTGGGATGTGTGATTTGGCTGCCTTTGCCCTTGCTGTATGTCCTTGCTATGGGAAGCTGTGCTGCTGACACAGTGCCCCAAAAAAGAGAGTTGTCATGCTGCTGGGTTACACACACCCTGGCATTTTGCTGAAACTCTTATGTTGACTGAGGACTTCTGTATTTCCAGAAGGTGACTGTATTTGGAACACATGAGCAACAGGAATCTGTGTGAAGAAAACTGTAAGTAGGTCTAGGTCAATCCTTAATTATAGAGTTATTTGGAAATTATTTTCTATATTATATATATTAATATTTATACAAAATAGATAAATAAATATATGCATATATTTTATAAAATTTTAATTATATATTTCTTTTAGAAACATAATTCCTCAGAGTAAAAAGAAAGCCTTTCAGAGTGGTTGTACTTAAAAAAGCTAAGAAATGCAGAAAGCAAATACTACCTGCAATAATATTAGTTTTAATCAAAACCCATTATCCATCAAAAATTTTCAACAGAAAATGTTTACCAAGAATCATAATTAGTTTTCAGTGTTTTCTCATCTACCCTACCCTGTTTGTTTTATGCTCTCTGTACCATATTCTCTCATTTGAGTGACAGACATTATTAAATACTGTGGGAGTGTGACTACTCCCTGTCTAACCAGCCAAGACAACCAAACCTGAGGATTTCAAGAGGTCCTTTCCAACCTAAATGATTCTGTGATTTTGCTACCTTTTCTGAGGGGAAAGCCTCAGTCTGTTCTGACAATTTCCCCAACTATTCTGTGTAAATGGTCTTGCAGTAACAGGATGACAAATGAGCAGTCCTTGGCAGATGAGCAGTGCTTGATCTAGGCAAATTTGCAAACTCTTTTCTTTTATTCACCACTCTTAGGCTTCCTTTTTCTGGGTTCTCAGCTGATCTGACACAGCTATATCCCAAAAGCTGCCAGGTAACTGTATTCATTTAAAACAGGTTAGGCCATGATTTGTACCAGAGAATTTTGCTGTACTTGATCTTTGGCTTCATGCATTACCATGTAATGATGATCTCTTATGCTCTCATTAATTAATATCTCATTTAAGCAACACAGAGGACATAAGTGCACAAACAGGTTTTAGTTACCTACAACCCCAGATAGTCCTAAAGGAACAAAGCTATTCTTCAGAGTTTGTTTGTTTGTTTTTAAAAGATGACAACTAAATCTCCACATAAGGAAACACATGCACAGTTACTGACACTGGACCAAATTTCTTTCCTTGTAATGTTTCAACATCTCATTTACTTGGGGCTGAAAATTTCCCAGCTGAGAATCTGGCCAAAAATATTGCAAAATTCGATATACAAAGAAGAGAGTTAATCTGCTAAGGAGAAAAATTGAATGGAATGTGTTGCTGGAAAGGCTTAATTATTTTTTTCCTTCACAAAATAGAAAATTTGCACATCTAATTTCATTGTGTTCTAACTCCTTTGAGGCCAACTGACGTTTAGTCATCAGGAGGACTTGCAGCATCTCTCCTTAGGTGCATTTAGTGAATTTAGTATTTCACTTCTGTGGCCAGAAAAATGTCACTGATGTGAGGAATAGCACAAAAACCATGAACTATAGGCAGGGTGAATTTGATTCTGTCATCTTCATGACCATGATCTCTAAGCCTTATAAAGTTGCAGCTGGCTCTATTTCACCCTGTGCTCAGTATTGATGAAGCAATAAAAGGTGGGTATTAACATCAAAGAACCAATATTCGAATAATTGTTTAGCTGTGTGGGAGACAGCTAGGTTGCAGTCAAAAGTACATAAATTTGAAAACAGCATGCAAGCCCATGGCTGGAATCTATGGAGAGCTGTCAGAAAGGGCAGGTTAGGAAAAAAATCATATAGTGTAAACAATCAGAAACTATTATTCTTTCCCATGATTTATCTAGTGTTAAAATTGTGTTCAGTGCTTTACAGACAGGTCTGAAGACACAATAAGAAATCAAAGGGTGAAGAGACTTATGCAGTGCTTAATAATGCAGACATCACCATCTAAGCAAGCTCAGTGGGAATATATTTCGCTCATCCTTTGCTTTTCAGTTTAGGTCATGACACTCACAAGCCTCTGAAGGGGCACCTAACTTTCCAAGCCAGGCTACAAGCAATGGTGTGGCAACTGATCCGTGTTAAAGCTAACCACTTTTGTCTGCTGGGCTAAGCAAGGAAGGTGCCTTTGCACTTATACATGGCTGCGAACTAGAGCAGATGAAATGTGGGCACATATTATTCCTTTCTGCTGCCTTTGCAGTGAACCAAGGAGCTGAACCTGAATCTTCCATGGCCCAAGTCATCACCCTGCCACAAGGGAATACTTCACTGAATGCTGTTGCATAACGGATAGAAAAGTAACTGTTTCGTCACTCCTGCTTTCCAGGCTTGTCCAAAGCAAGCAAGAACTGTGCCTTACAATATTTCTACAGAAATGTCATTTCCCTGCATATGTGTTTCTGTGCCAGAATTACAGGCATTGACTCTAGCAGACTTAGCCTGGGATTATTAAAAAAAGCTTCCTGGAGTCAGGCATCATACTGATTTCCCTGATTTCCCAACAACTCAGACTTCCTAGAGAAAATCTGGGAACAATGATTATTCCACCATTAAAAGTCAAAGCAAAGCAGAAAACAGCCCACCATGAAATGGTGATAGGCTGAATGTAGCAGTGGGGCTTCCTCTCTGATTCCCTAAGATGAATGAAAACATAGATTCAGAGTCCTGGGATTTCAAAATTATTTCCTTGGGACTACTGTTTGTCAGGGATATTTCAGCTACTTATAAAAGCACTGTTCATTTCACACTCCAGATTACATATGCTGCAAGGTCCACATCACAGCACATCATTTTTCTAGCTAGTATGAAGCATCGCAGGCTGTAGATAGATGTTAACTTGTAGGGGTGTCCCATAATTCACAGAAAGATTCAGCTGTTCTGTCTAAAAGGGTCAATTCCTCAGTCTGCAGACTCATTTACAATAGCAATTCTAGCCTGGATATGGACGCTTAATCTTTTTTTCATTATTATTCTTTCTGAACAATAGTAATTTCTAGGTTGAGGATACACCACACTAATCCTTTCTTTTCTCAAAGGCTGCATAAATTATTAAGGTTGTATCTTGTTTTGTAGGAGCCACTACAGCTGGTATTTGACTGTTTAAAAAAAACCAAAAAAAACCCCCAAAACCCCAAACCTTTTTTAGCTGAGCTTTAGCTCTCTATTAAATGGCATCAGGAGTAAAAAATTATATATAAATCATTTCCTGTTACATATTCAACTGATGGAGAATGACAAAAAGAAAAAAAATGCTTACTGTGACAAAATCTGACCACAAATATGTACATTCACAGCTTATTTTGATCTTTACAAAAAAATGTGATTTATGTTCTTGATTTGTAAGGCCATGGGCAGCTGAACAGGCTAGCCTGGGACACATCAAGCTATTCCAGTTTGAATGACCTGCAGACATTTCTTGAAATCCCTGAATAATGAGGTAATCTTACCACAAGAGTGGAAAATTTACATTAAGATTATTTGAAATTGACTTTGACTCTCTTTGGATTCAAAATCTTCCAAGCACTCAGTGCTTTTATCAGTAGAAGTGAATTTAACCACTCCAAAAGAGGAGGTGGGATGACCTTTCTGTCATGGGAGGGGGAAAGTAGGGGGAGAAAAGTCTTATAGGGCTAAGCTTGCTGTTGAGGTTGTCACTATTTCTCCCCTTCCATCTCATTTTATGTGTGTGTCTCAGCCTTATCCCTAGTTCAATGACTGCAATATTGTGGAAATATTATACCGCTAAGTGCAATGTGCCACAGCTTCTGCCATACCTGGCCTGATGGACCTACAGTGAACACTGCGGATGGGAAGTGGGTACAATAAATATGCTGACAATTTTCTCTCCTTTGCCATCTCTTTGTTGAATCTTTCTGAAGGTTATGGCAACTTACTCGGAGTCAGACTAAGTCTGATACTTGTGTGTACATCAAGCTGATGGCACCTTGGTATTCCTGTTGTGACTTTTTCTGGGGCAAAGTTATGTACAAATGAATGCATTAAAGATCCATTTGAAATGCAACAGTCTCTGCAGATTGTAGAAGAAATAGGGCTTTAAAGAAGAGAAATGGATCTGGAAATGCCAGGGTTCAACATGTGCAACAGTCCCAGCATGAGCATGAGAGGGCTTCTTAATTAAAGGGAGGGGGGGCAGGCAGCCTGCAATCACAGTGTGGGGTCTGGAAGTACTCTGAAGATGGCACTTTACGATCATGAAATGCGCTCATTTGACAAAGATGCCTGCCTGCCTGCCTGGTTTTAAGAGGTGATTATCTAGCTGGCAAAGGATCACATCAGCAAAACTCCTGAATGCGACTCTGAGCTGAAGACTGCCCGGTTCCTGGAGGGAGCACATAAGGGTAAAGTGTATTAAAATGAGGTTGCTCTTGTAGTTTTGGTGGAACAGCTCCCTGACATTGCATTTTGGATCACAGCTTACCCAATGCAGTTGACTTCTCCTAAAATCACCAATATGAGAAAGGAACTTAAAAAGAGTACAAGTTAGGGTGTAAATAAGATGCATTGTGCCATAATTGGCAAGCAGCAACAGCGAAGAGGCCAGGCTGTCTTTTGAGCATTGCATGGCTGCTTTGTATACATGTAACAGCATGGGACTTGGCACGCATTTTAAACTCCTGTGACGGTTTTCAACTGTTGAGAGAGCAAGATGGTTAAAGAGAGATACTGGGAACGTAACAACTTCATGAAAAAAGAGCCCTCTGTCAGACAAGCGGTTGTCCCAGTCCCTCTGGAAAGCTTTTCTTGGTTAAATGAATTTCTAAAGAGATGTCTTTTTTTTTTTTGTAGTTTTTGTCTTTTTTGGTTCCCTCTCCCCATCTTGGAAGTTGTCATGACGAAGAAAAGACTTTGAAAAGTCAGGTCATGGGCAACATATTTGTTGCTACTAAGGAATACCTTTGCAGACCATATTAAGCAACCTCTCTCCTGAGGACTGCTGTTATTCCCACTCTGTGGTCTCCCTTCTCAACACACAGACTTCCCATCGCTGTAATTTGCCTTTGCACATCTGGGAAAACTGTCCTCAGCGATCAGTTCGGTAGAAATACTGGGAAACAGACAAATAGACAGATGTGTTGTTGGGCCCACTTTCAAGAGTGAGGCTGAAAGAAAAATTCCAAGGGTTTTTTTGTTACAATCAGTACAGCAGTCCCGATGAGATTGGTTATTACTCAAATCAGGTGCAAGACAACTGTTTCCACCTCTGTAGGACTCACTACAGAAAAGAAGTGAGAGGCATAAGTGTATGGAAGGGAGTATGTTTGTGGGAGTATCTGGGTGTTTACACAGGGGACTAGTTGAATCCCAAAGTTTTGGATTAGCAGGAGAGTGGTATTTTTTTGGAGCAATATTTTCTATTCCATATTTTTGTGTGATTTTTAGGTGATTCCAGAATGGAATTCCAGTTGTGGCCCAGGTTTGGGCTCCTCCCTGAAATGTTCATGAGGCCTGAAACCTCTTTAGAGATGAAAGATACCGCTATTCTCCTCTCTGATACCCAGGTATCTGTAGCTCAGAGGTGCTATGTCTGTATTCTTTCTTCTCTCTGAAAAGACAGTGATTCCTTATTAGAAATGTCCTGAAATCAGTACCATAACTGAAACAGTAATTTAAATGGGAAATTAGGAGTTTGTACTAAACGCCATAATGTAAAAAATGTTTCAAAGGAGAGCATTACATTGAAAAAGAAGGTAATGCACAAATATACAGAGATGTGGACAAACAGAAAATATTTTATGCAACTGTTTAGATACATCAAGGTATGGACAGATTGTGTTCAATCTGTCAAAGCATATTTTTCCTGTTTCTGATTAGCTTTATTTTTAAAGGAAGTTTTTCATGAAAAATGGAATTGTTGCAAGGTCCATGTGTTAATAAAACACTAAAACAGGTGTTTATAAGAAATTGGGATCAGTAGAACAACTCACCTGTTTAATGTTGAGTACTTAAATGGATTGATGGAGTGGGGTTCCTTGTTCTGCAAAGACAAGAACTCTTAATTTCTTTGTTAATCAGTGTTATCTCATTCATTACAGTTATAATGAGTATTCACAACCAGCAAATCCTCTCTTTCTTATCTCTGTCAAAGCATATGGTCCTAGCAAAGGAACCAAGATAACAGTAGCAGAATGCAGATGTCCTCTAAATTGAGGATGCTGAGTGGATATGTCCACAAGAGCTGAAGGAAGCCTTAACAAAGCTTAACATTTTATGTACCTTGGTATTGTCAAGAGGAACTAATTTTAAAGCACGTCTATCCCTCCATTCTTAGATAATCTATGGGTAAGCAGGCCATTCTTTTAAGACAAGTGACTCCTGGTCCTCAATAACACATTTATTCTGAAAGCCACAGCCTATAACAAGGGATAGAACTTGTCAGGAATATTCCAATAAAATGTTTTTCATTGGAAAATGCCAGTTAGTAGGAGCAGTACTTTTCATGAGTTTCTGCTTCAGTGGACCTCTTGGTGCAATTTGTTTTAAAAGAAAAAAATCAAGATTTTCAAACTAAAGCTTTTCATTGTGAAACCATTTCAAGATGAAGCAACTTATTGTTTTAAAATATCAGCTAAAATGTATCTCAGAAAGATAAAAATAAAAAACGTTGCAATATCATATAACAGTAATATTTCATTTTTCTCAGCTATAATTATTATTGTTTTACTTTTTTTTTGACATGTTGAATGCTGGGCCTGAATATGAGATAGAAAAACGTTTAAGATTCTCAAAAATTTTAGATGGGTGGAAAATATTATTCTTTTAGGATAAAAATTCACACTTTTTATCAGTGACATCCTGGTATACAGACAGGTCAAAACTTAGATCCCAAAAGATCAGTAGATACGTTTCTCTTGTTGATTTCATTGACACATTAAATGTTTGTCTTTTGCTTGGTCATAGCATCTTCTTCCATAATAGTTTTATGTGGACCTGAGAGTCTAAATTCCTAATTTAAAGTTCCCTTGATCCTCGCACTTTGAACGTTGTTAGTTGTGGTGCTATTTATCAAACATACGATTT
>NW_008825100.1:5738270-5759272 GCF_000699105.1 Pygoscelis adeliae
GAGAAGTCTTTTCTTCTTCAGGCCTGACAGTACCATAAATTATTTTAAGATGTTATAACCTTCTATATTTACTAGTGAGTTATACTGCTAGTTAAAAAAGGCTCTATGTTTCTGAAGAGCCTCCTATCTGATTGTTTGCTGGGAGCAACATTGTGAAGAGAAAACCCAGCCATTGGTCTTGAGCTCTGATATCATCTCATAACAAATGGTCTCAATTAAAGGCAACTCAGTGAAGTCTATGGAAATACAGTCATTTATCAAAACCTGAGAAAGAAATGTTTTGAGAACACAATTTGACTTCATTTTACAAGGTATAAAAAAACATGCAATACAAATACAACAGAAAAATAAAGTCACACCAGGCAGAAAACAACAGAATACAATACATAGAAGACATGTTTTTTCTGCACTGGAAATTTCTTTCCCAACTTCATTAACAATTTGCAAACTCCTTTATAGTAAGTACTTGAATGAATGTTCATTTAGGTCTAATCTAGTCTGTTTTGTTTCTCAAAAGTCTATACTTAATGCCACCTGAATAAGAAGTTACAGGCAAGGCGAAGAACCTGAAAAATTAAACAATTTTACATCATGAAGGGAAACATTCCTCCTGCCAAAACTCAGCTGTTTTTTGAGGCATGGAAATGAACATCTCTGCAATTATTATCATAGCTTCATTCAGCTCCTTAGGAATCATAAGAAAAGGAAGATGATGACATGATAAGAAGCAATATTTGCTATAGTTGTACTCATCCACAATTTAATAGCCGTTTCATAAAAGCTACCTCAAAATCAATGCGTGTATTTTGGACAGAAATTAATGTGTTACATCAGAGGCATTCTTATAAGTTACTATTATTATAAGTTGGTTTGCTGCTTCCTTCTTAACCACTAAATTTCTGCTATCAGAATCATAGGTCCAAAGAGATACAAGGGCTGTGAAGTCTTAAAAATGCATTAATGGATTGGTGGGGTCTTCTGTGAATGGATCGCAGACCATTGGTGCTGCTCAGACAGAGGAAGTTTTGTATCAGGCATTTCTAACTACGCAGGCTGAGAATAGAAGTAAATATTTGTAAACACAATATCAAGATCCATCTGCTGGAAATGTCCTCATAGGAAAACAATCTGTGAATCTCCATCAGATTTTGCTCCCTTTTTCAGCACTACCTAAGGGGAAAGACCATTGTTCAGTGAAAGCCAGGAGGATGCTTTTAGCCATGGGCCACAGCCCTGATCCAGCAAAACTGCTCTTAATTCCTTCCCTCCCCAGCAAATAACTGCAGCACGTGCTTAACACCCACCCTGTAGGATTCAGACATATGGTGAGAAGGACTTCTGTGAATCAAGGCCAAAATATCTAATGTATTTAAGTGCCTCACTTTAAGGCAGCCTGGTTTGAAAATGTTTTTCTAGTTCCTCCCCAGGCTGCCTGGCATGTTTTTGGCTGCTGCAAGCCAATAAATAACAAAAGTAACAATCATAATAAATAGTAAATATTTAATATCGTAAGAACAACATTGCTGAGTACACAGCATTTTGAGTGACAGATGTGTATTTGTTAGCAATATTAACTCAATGGACTGCCTTGCAGTTTCTTTAATAGTCACAGAATTAATCACACAGATTAATAATGCTGCCACTCACAGAGGGAAAATTATTTCTCCTCAGCACTGCCTTTCTTCTTCCTAAGAATATTTTTGGCTAAAATATGTGGTGACACATGAACAAGCACCCCAGCTTCTTAAAACTGATTTTTTAAGTTTTTATATATCCACTTCAGAGACTCGGTTTTTCCATTCAAATAGGATGTGGTCCTTATGCTGGGAAGCCAAAAACTGTTACTCAGCCCCCTGCCTGGCAGTGGGGCTTGCTCATCTGATGCTGTACAATGGTAGTGGAAGTTTCTCCACCCAAACACGTCCTGGAGTATGTGTAAAACAGCAGTATGTGAAAAAGGATTAAACATTTTTCTCTTGCTCAAGAGAAACACCTCTTGAACATGAAGGTGGTTGAGACTTAGGAAGCACAGCACAGAAATGCCTTAGCTAATTCTCGATGTAGTAGACAGAAAGACTAGCACAGCAGTTTGCCAAGGCTAATATAACCTGTCCTTGGGAAGGAGCGCTGCACGCTGTCTTTTTCCTTGGCCAGACTATAAAGGAGACAAACTGACCTATACTGAGCCAAAGTCAAGGGCAGTATTTTGTTGTATAAGCTTTTACAGTTTCTGTGCTATCCCTGCAATTGCAGCTGGTTTCCACATGAAGCTGATGCGCATTGAATGGATGACTTGGTATCCAGTCAGATTCCGAGCAATAATGGGTTTAGCCTGAAAACAGTAGTTTGAAAAGTCAGGTTGTGTGTTCAAACATCTGTATTTGACACAGCATTTTCTGGGCCATATAAAGGCCAGTTGAAACTGTGTCCAGTAACAATGTTGTATCCTACAGGACCAAAGTACCATGTAACACCAAGTACCAAACAAATAAATTATGGTTAGACTGCTGGGAGAGAAAGCAATGTCACTAGCTTTCTATAAGAAAGCTTTACTTTGGAGTTAATAGTCTCCAGTAGCTTGAAATGAGGGATGCAACAAGCTAAATTTAAGCTAGTCTTTTATGCATACATTAGATGCCAGTAGAGTTTTACATACACTCAGAGAACCTTGCATTGCCTTTTGAAATGAAGAAAATGAAGTAGATTTCCTTTGAAAACTGAAGGTTTAAAAAAATACCCTCTTGTGCTACAGGTATGATATGAAGCAATTGCTTCGCAGATAAGTCCTTCTAACAACCATATTGAATAACAAGTCACACATCATGCAGCATTACATCAAAGTAAAATTCCCAAATTCAGTATAATTCAGCCAGCAAGGACTGATACATTTTGAGATGGGATTTGATCACTGATGAAAGACTGTATTACTCCTTTCAGAGAGTCCTATAATAAACCTTGTTTAGAAAAAAAAAGAGAAAAGAAAGAATGAATGGTAGCATTTTGTTTGTATTATTCTAATTGGAAAATGATTTTCACTTAAAAGCTGCTTTTTATGAAGTATTTTCAACCATAATAAAATTGGATTTTCCCCACATGCAAAAATGTCTTTTTATTGACTTTCTTTTTCTTCGTCAAAACCTGTGTACAAAATCTTACAAAAATCTGGATGCTTCCTAATGTAATTTGAGGATCTGAGGAGGGAAAGAAAATTGACAGTACTTTTATTAAAGTGAAAAAAAAGCATTTCAATGGATTTGCTATCATTCACTTCTCAGACAAAAAGGAAATAATTTATCTTTCAGTTTTAAATAGCGGTTATTTATCTGAATGTTTGCCCAGCAGGAAGAGAGGAACCTTATGTTTCTTCCAGGGCTCCAGAGCATCTCTTAAACTGGAGGAAGTTCTAAAATATCCCTTGATTATCATCATCGACTTCTACAAACAACTCCATCGATGTTTTGTCCATTCTGGTGGCAGTGGGCAAAAATCCAGTGATTCATTCGTAGTATAGGCCCTAACATCCCTTCAGTCCTCCTCACCATTAATTTTCCAGTATCTATTATTCTCTAAGCTCAATTAAGGGCAACACTGAGACCCATTAAGTAATGATGTTCTGCGGTGAACAGGCAGTAGAGAAGTAGATAAACTAAGACCCTGAACAAATCTCATTGCAGTAAATCAGATTATTTTTATACTAAAGACTGGCTGAAGCATCTCTGTTGCCTCCTACATTCCCTACATACATGAACTGTCACCACAGTACATCAGTGCTGTCTGTTGAAGGTATGAATCTGCCTTTGAATCAACAACCTTGGAAACAGCTGCAACACTAGCTTGTGCAATGCCTTTTAGAGAGCAGGGAAAAAAATAGTTGAGCAGTTGATCACTATGGCTCTAGGAAGGTGTTTTATTCTTTTATGTAACTGTGGAAAAGACTAGCAGAATAAATCAAAATATTGTTATTGTGGTGAAGAGAGCAGGTGAGTTTGCTTCTATTCACAGGAAGAATGAATCTTAGATGACACAGGTCAGACACTTAGATTGTCCAAATGTAATATCTTTTTTTATTATTATTGTGGAGGAAGGAAACCTTGTTTTATCCCATTCAAAAATCTAAAAGTTGTAACAAGCACTTTGAATTTAGATCCACATAATTAGTCTTTCATATTCCTGAAGAAAAAAGGGAAGAGTGAACAAAGAAGCAGGGTAGAGGAGCTGGCTGTGTTCCTGTTCCTGACAGACATTCAGGTGATTTTGAATAATGCAGTACTCTTATAGGATAGATGTATCCTAACTTCAGCCCTGTAATGCTTCAGCATCTTGTCTCAGCTCCCTCTGTAGCCAATGAAGAGCACAGACTTATCACTCAGTGATTGCTCCTGTCCAGACACTGGTGCATATGCTGATTATAAAGTAGGTACAGCAAAACCTTCTGAATTCCTCCTTCTTCTCTCCACTCAATATAGGGGAAGACTAGAAAGCTAGATTGGCCTGGACACCTCTGTTCTCGATGGCAAATGTTAAGTGAGATGAATACAGCTCTTGTGATACTAAGTTTTTCTTTGGTAAAATGATCCCTGTCACAAAGAGTAAATGGCTAGCCACCAGATTTTTAGAAGCCTGTGTCCTGGTTTCGGCAGGGGTAGAGTTAATTTCCTTCCTAGTAGCTGGTACAGTGCTGTGTTTTGGATTTAGGATGGGAACAAAATTCTTTGGTAAAATGATCCCTGTCACAAAGAGTAAATGGCTAGCCACCAGATTTTTAGAAGCCTGTAACTGAGGTGAGAGACCAGATGAGAGACTGGCAGTGTCTTTACAAAATTGTCAGTGTGGAGGGGGTATTCTAAGAAGATCTAGCTAATGCACTAAATTAGCAAACTTCACTAGATTTCCTCTAAGAGCGTACCTAGCCAGGAAAACTCCTAGTCATTCACTGCTGTGGAAGGGAGGATTTCTTTAAATGATAGGTATTGGGGGCAGAGCAAATATCACCCACAGCATATGTGGGAACACAGAAAAGCTCATCAGGGTCTCACAGGCTAACTGGAATGAGAAACTAAAAGTTGTGGAAGAAGCAATGAAGTTCTAGGGAACTTGCTCAAAGTCATGTTCTGGGGTCAGCAGCACCCGGAGTTACCAACAGGACTTCAGCTCTACTTTTCTCTTTGCTCAGACTCCTTTAATTGTTCCTGTTTAAATAGACAGTGCATGCTGTTGTCCTTATATAAAAACATCTCTGGTCATATTCCCTGAACAGAAGATGCAAGTGAAAAATTACCTGCTTGACACGCTTCCACTAATGGACAACATTGATCTACTATGGTGACAAAGCCAGAACAGCAACCTGAGGAGAAGACAACAGAATCAGAACTTGTCCAGATCCAAAGATATGGGCATTCTTCTCCATCATCAAATGTTAGCAAAACTGTGGTGCAGTGTGAATCTACCGCCAGGTCTTCTTTTGTCAGTTCATTACCATGTTCTTCCTTGCCTTAGCCTGTCTGCTCTTGAGAAAGTTATTAACATTATTATCATCGGTAGAGTTCTGCATGGATTCACGACCTCTCCCACGAGTCCCTAAACAAACAGATTAAGCTGCTGCAGAATTTCCCTAGGTATGTGAAGAGGAAAATGTCACAGACCTTTTCTGTTTGCTTGAGAACAGCCACACAATGTTTGGTTGGCACTTGCTCTCTCTGCTTACTTGCAAAAATAACGAGCCCTTTCCATGTAATGTATTTTCCCAGATTAAACAGAAGTAGTAGGTTTCAAGTCCTAGTCCACATATGTCCACTGAAACTAACGGATGTGTGAAAGTTTATGCAAAGCGAGCTTCTGAGTCCATGAAGATTTGTCCTCCCCACACTGCCTTAGCTCAGTGGAATTAACCATGTCTTCTTTTACATAAATTTCATGCTGAGGCAACTCAATTTCAAACTTAAAACACAAGGTGACTCAGGAAAATCACCTTCAAAGGAGACTTTTCTGGCTCACATAAATTAAAAAAATAACAGATTTATATGAATGGCCTGTTGTACAAATGATTGTTTAAGCTAAGTACTGTGGTAGCTCAGTATCCTGTTTCTGTCTCCAGGTGTGAATACTTGACAAAAAGTAGAAGAAACAGAAAATTTGAAGTTATTCTTCCCTTGCCTCTGTCCTTCCAGCCTTCATCAATCAACACTTCAAAGACATTTTAGCAACAGGTTGCATTCAGACCATTGCGTTTAATAGCAGCTGATGAGTTCAGCCTCCATGTTTCTGTCTAATCTCTGTATTTAACTGAGGCTTTGACCCAAAACAGCAAGATGAGCACAAGAAAATCACAGACATCCAGCCTGGTCCCTAGTGTATCATCATGCAGGCATATCACACGTGATCTGCTTTGCTATATGGCAGCTTCTTTCAGAGGCTCCTCTGCCTTTAATTAAGCAATGGCGTCAGCAGAGGGTTTCTTGGAGGCCAGATCAATTGCTCTCTGTCTTCAGAGCACAAAGGTGCTTTGATGGGACTGTTGATAGTTTGTATGTTCACCACCTGAACTCTGAAGTGAGAGTGAGTAATTCCAGATCAGGGCATACAGATTGCAAAACCTCCCTGCCAGAGTGGATTCAGAATATGCTGGATGCAATCCTGTCATCTGATACTGACCTAGTTTTTTGATTTATTCCCATACCTGAGACATTGTTTTGATTGGGATGGGTATAGACTGGAACTCATGGTATCCACTCCCTCTCCAGCTCTTCAAAGCATTATGGCAAAGGCTCCATGGAAACAAACAGATATCGGTGATGTTATCCAGATCTTGAATTACAAGTTTCTTTAGATCCTTCTCATTGGTTTTTTTTATGTTTTGGGGTTTTACTACTCATCTTGGCTTATCTGAACGGGGGACTGCACTATCCTTCATACAGATGCAAACCTAGAGTAGCTGTGACATTTTAAGTGGAATTACTCCATTCTTACATTTAGGGAAATGATCTGGCATGTTTTTTAAAAAAAATATACCTGAAACTCTGTCCTAGATATTTAAATTTTTAATTTATGGCAATGTATCCAGTTTATACTCCAGTTTTTCCTGGCATTATAGTGGGGAAGGAGGGGACATTTTAAAATGTTTTTGTTGACTTTTTTTCCAAGGGTCATGAAACAATTGTATTACAAAATGTCACTGTGTCTTCATGAGCACTGTTGTTAAAAAATAATATAGCAGCAAGTTACTGCAACCAAGCTCCATATGCTCAACACTGTGCAAATAAATCCCTTAAAGAACTTAGCTGCACAGGTAGGTGGCAGAAGAAAACAGACACAGATAAAGTCACTGAGTGCATATAGCAGAGGAATAAGAGAATCAGGTATAGGGTACAGAAATCCTGTTTTATAGTCTGCTTCAGATGATACTGTAATTTCTCCTAAAATACTCATTTAAGCCTAGACAAAAAGGTCTGATTTTTGAGAGAAGTCTCCTCCCAGATTTTTAAACTGTTCTTCAAATCCATGAAATTATCTCCAATTTTACTTCCAATGTGACTGACACTTGCTTTGCTGTTACTTGCAGCTCTGCTTCTTATGATTATGTAACATATGTAAAAATTGAAAATATACAGTTAAATCACTGAACGTTCCCTTGATTTTAATAAGATCTAGATTAAATGACAGTAATAAGTAGCCGTTTGTGCACAATCCTTCCAGAAGAGTTGCAAAAGTGATACTAAAAAGCCCTCTCTCAAAAACTGTAACTTCAAAGTAAGTGTGCTGGTTTTGGCTGGGACAGAGTTAATTTTCTTCACAATAGCTAGTATGGGGCTGTGTTTTGGATTTGTGCTGGAAACAGTGTTGATGATAACACAGGGATGTTTTCGTTACTGCTGAGCAGTGCTGACACAGAGTCAAGGCCTTTTCTGCTTCTCACCCCACCCCACCAGCGAGGAGGCTGGGGGGGCACAAGAAGTTGGGAGGGGACATGGCTGGGACAGCTGACCCCAACTGACCAAAGGGATAGTCCACACCATATGACGTCATGCTCAGCATATAAAGCTGGGGGAAGAAGAAGGAAGGGGGGATGTTTGGAGTGATGGCGTTTGTCTTCCCAAGTGACCGTTAAGCGTGATGGAGCCCTGCTTTCCTGGAGATGGCTGAACCCCTGCCTGCCAGTGGGAAGCAGTGAATTAATTCCTTGTTTTGCTTTGCTTGTGTGTGCAGCTTTTGCTTTACCTTTTAAACTGTCTTTATCTCAACCCACGAGTTTTCTCACTTTTACCCTTCTGATTCTCTCCCCCATCCCACTGCGGGGGGGGAGTGAGCGAGCGGCTGTGTGGTGCAGTGCTGCTGGCTGGAACTAAACCACGACAGTAAAGTAGGAGGCTCATTGTGGTTTTGTCTTCTTCCAAGAGCCCTATTAACTCCATTAAGCTTGAAACCCCAAATCATTCACTGCTTCTGCGATCTGACCAGCCAAAATGTTACTTGTTCTGCTGGCTGGCAGGGAGTTGGCAACAGCTTTTTGCCTTTTGCTATAGTTTTTAATTCCATTTAACCAACACTGTTCAGCATAAAGGAGCAGAAACTGAGTCTTCATCTGTTTTGTTCATCCTCAGCAAAATTGTCAATCAGTTCCCAAAGCCCTTCTGTTTAAACTAGTTCATTAAAACAAAGAACTACATAGGATATTTTCTACATTAATATTTGTTGTGGAATTGCTGCCGGGGGCCCTATGGGGAAATTGTCCTGACAACTTTGATGCAGAAATACTGCGATATAGAGATTATAAAGTTGATATTACAGAACATCAGCTTCTTCTCTAGTGATTATAAAATATACAGTTTACCAAAGCACAGGGAACTCCAGAATTCCCCAGTGCTCTTCATAGTAGACTGCAAAAATAAATAATCTAGACTGACACAAAAAATAAAAAAGTAAAACTCTAACAGATTTAATAAGAAGTGATAAGTCATTAGATGAAAACATAGGGAATCTGCATGTTTAGGTTTCAATTCCTTCTGCACCTCTTTGTGCCTGGTATTCATGTCTGACTATTTATGTCTCCACTATTTTAATGGATCATTTCAGCTATTAAAAACATATGGTGTAATTGGTTCAGAATTATTTAAAAAAATGTTTGTGTTTTGATTTTTCAGTGGACAAAATAATTTTTTTTAGTGAAATAATATATATTCCAATGGAAAAATATTTAAACATTTTTTATATTAATAATTAATAGGATTTGGTATATGGTGTTGACATGGTCTATATTTTCCTTTTACCTTTAGATCACAAGAAGCAAAACATTCTCCAGCAATATGTCAATTAAATATTTCAGCTAGTGCTACCACCTATAGGTGGTTGAGTTCAGTCCACTATACCCTTCCTTTACCTTTGTCATGCTTTTTTCCCCATGCTAATCAGGCTCTGCAGTCTTCCTTGTGCTGTTTGCTCAGTGATTTCACTTCTTCCTTTCCAATCTCTTCTGCAAACTCATTTAGCTACGCTACCCTCTCACTATAGCTGTCTCCATCAGTACTATCTGCTCCTACTCCTCTGCTAAATCAGTAAATAAGTAAACGGTTGAGAGCTGTGTAAAACAAAAGTTATGTGATCAGCTTTCTGTGAAAAAACAATGATCTCTTCTCATATTTATTCTCACCTCTCTTATCTCTGAAAGTCCATTATGGATAATGATGGAAGAAATTGAAATAGCTTAATATTGTTTATTTTAGAGAGGAGCAGAGTTAGAAAAATCACACTATAGAGAGACATGACCTGAGGAAGGTAAATCTGACATTCTTATTTACTCTCCCAGAACAAAGAAATTATTCTGTCCAGATGTAAAATGCAGAGGATGAATTACTGCTCCACATAGCACGCTCTGGGACTCACTGCCACGAGATATTGAGGGCAAGATAAAAGTGCTGCTTACAGAATTAGCCAGTATAAACATAATGCCATGAAGAAAGAGAAATATGGTGGTGAGCAGAACAGCCAGTGAATGCAGGGGATCTCCCTTTATTTATTACAAACCCCTCCGGCCCTGGCAGTTCTGCTTACCCACCTCATGCTGGACTCTGTAACTATGATCAGAAAATATTACCCTTAGGCAGCTCAAATTGCCTAAACCAAGGTGAAATTAAACTGCAGTTTATTGTCCTTGGGATCATTAATTTTCCAAAGAGGTGCAGACAAATACTTGTGGGACTGATCCCAACAACCAGACCCATCTTTTATTTTTCTAAGCCTCTGACTATGTCTTAAGAAATGGGCACATAAGGAGTTGGAAAGGCTGAGATCTCTGAATCCATGTCGCTGAAACCACCATCAAGTTTAGCACGCACAGGTGCCACATTGGTCAAGAAGCCTAAGAGGACACATAGACCAGCTCATGTATTTGCATCCCAAAGGTGCTTCACCAGCTGAGAGGCAGCGGGCAGTGACAAAGCACAGAAGCCTTTATGTGTCTTCCTAACAAATAAAGGACACCGCTCTGAAAACTGATCAGTCCAGTGTGCCTCATGACCATTAAAACAGTCCCAGAAGAAAAAGACTTTGAGAAGGAAATCCATAATTCATGTGCCTCTTCTTAAGATCTGATTTGAAGGAACTAGAACGTGATATTGTTAATATTTACGATAAGATTTGAAGATGAAAGGAACAGGTGTCTGAGATAGATAGCCTTAGATTCCTTCACAGGCTGCACTTAGCAGAGAGAGCTATGACTTTACCTTTACTGCAGCAGGTCAGCTTATAAACGGCTACAACCAGGTGAAGTGTTACCTTTGATTTTGCATTAGTCTATAAACTACTTGTAAAACATCTGTGAAATTTCTACCCTTGGTCTGCCCTTTCAGTATATCAAACCTGTTTTATACAAGAAAAAAAAATACCTCTGAGTTTCGGAGAAGAAAAAAAATCAGATAGTCCATGAAGAAATGAGAGCACAATTTATTATGAACCGATTGCACAGGTAACGTAAATTTACATTAGACCCTAATGGTGCTGCTCATTTACAGGGTTATTACAAATCTCATAATTTGTAGACTATTTCTTAAAGTTTCAGTTTTTCATTTTTTCAGAATCAAGAAACTACAATATTTTACAAGTTTTGAAAACAAAGAAGAGCCAGCACCAATAATGTACGTTGGTGAAGGTTAAGATACCCATCTAAGAACTAGGCACTGAAATCTCATTCAGTGATTTTCTTGATTTTCTTGAAGATGTAGGTGGGGTATCATCTCAGTGTTCAAAATGAAAAAGGAACAAAACCATATAATCTTTTTCTCTGTTATGCTCATATTTTTTAAATTGTTCTCCAAAGAAAAGGAGGGCAACAAGAGGTAACTTCATCTTACCCTGCTCCAAAGATCCCCCAGAACAGATGTCAGTGGTGTGTCCAGATTCAGCTCTTCCAGGTTCTCCCTAAACCCCTGGGTGTCGTGGGCAAGCTTGAGATCTGCACCCTTTACTGTTAAAGCCATAGTCAGGTTATTTGATTTCAAAAACCCTAAGTCACAGTTATTACAGAATGCTTTTACTGCAAACCTTTGCTTTCCAGCTATATACATTCGCACTGAGACTCAGACTTACCATTATTCATCTGCCACTTCCTAATGTACCAGCTGACTGCTCCGGTACCTAAAATATGAAGTCTCCACAGAGTTGCAGATGAAATGCAAGGGATACTGAAAAAGAGCAGTAGTGAGCTCACCTGCAGCTATGCAAATGACAAAGGCAATGTATCCCTTAACTAACAAGTTTGGACAGCCTGGAGAGTTTGGACAAAAGTTTGCTCGTTTCCCTCCTTTCTCCTCTTCCATCTTTTGTCACATTGACGTTAACCGTTTTAATTCAGTCAGTATCCATTAGCGCAGTAATTACCTGAAAGTTTAGAGCTCAGATTAGCAAACAGCAAATACTTTTTAACAGCCTTCACCAGGTACTTAGAAATGACTAACAACATCCACAAAGGTTTTCTACATGCCTGCAGTTTCTCCCAAGGCAGACACTTCAAGCTTCAGTTTCAAGTCTGACTACAAAATGCCTGTCATCTAACTCTAGGTCAGATCTCAGAGCAGAACGAACACAGAGCCTGAAAAGTCTTGTACTTCAATGCTTTTTATTTCTTTATTTCCCTCTTTTCTTACATAGGCCATATCCCTGTGTTAGTCACACTTATTAAAGTCTAGAGCACCACTATGTAGTCAGTGGAATAATCAAAGATTGGTATCACCATAACCAAGAGCACAATATAATTTGTTATTTTCTATTGACATAAGAAGCACCATGAATATTTACAACACTGAATAAATACATTGCACTTAGGTAGTACTACCTTGTATTTCTAAAGCGCACTACACATATAAATGTGCTTAGCATAATAGTTATAAAGAACAGCATTCAATTCTAAGGCAGAACATCTCAATATATCAGACTGTCTGGAAAACTGCATGAAAAAATGGAAAGATTGTTGGAGAATTCTGGTTTATTAACTGATTCGCTGGACTTGTATAAGCAAATGCATGTAACCAGGAAGTTTCAAAGATGAAACCTCTCATGAATTAGTCCAAATTCTTTAATGAGCCTAACAATTTCATAGCTGAATTCTCAGACTGCTAAGGTTCACATTCTTTTTTGGTTTTATGCTGGGTACTGGCCTGTTCCATTTTATGCAAATATAGATGATTATAAAGACAGACACATACACTTGCACAAAGATTCTTAATAAAAGATGGTGAATAAAAGCTTTTATGAAGGTCTGTGTGTACAATTTATAGCAATATGCCAAATGAGAAACAAAAAAGCTGGCAGGAGTTCCTTCCTTCATCTGTTTGACAAGAACAAAAGAGATAGCAGAAGATTACACACAAAGGAGATTTTAAATGCAGAGTACAATCTCTAAAGCAAATCTTAAAATAACACCTCACTTGTACAAAGGAGACAATTCAAACCCGACTTGAATAATCAGGTGCTCATTTTAAAGAGGGAGATGGTTATCTAATGATCTTTCTTCCCCTAAATAGATTATCTGACCTCCGTGAAGGATGATCCTTGGGTTTCTCTACCAAGCTCAAGTCACTTACTAATTTTGTTTCTGCATCATATGCTGTTAAACAGTTTAACACCTGTGTGATTAAATGTAGGTCTGACAATACCAACCATATTACAGCCAAAGTCAGGGTTTTTTTTCATGCAAAGCCGCTTTTTTACAAATTCCCAAGTGAAAGTCCTTAGATAATGTGCAAAATAGTACATTGAATTTTCTCTTGTTCTCTGCAATGGAAACAGAAGTAAAGCTCAATATCTGGTGGCCCCAAACCAGCCAAGACACATCCAGGTCATCACCCTTGTTGACACAAGGACAGAACTACTATGTGACAATGCAAAAAAATACAGGCAACTCCTTTTCTGCCCACGGGGGGGGGAAACTGCGGTGTCCTGTTCGTGCCCGCGGGGGGGGGGGGTGGGGGAGAAAGAAACACTGTTAAGTTAGAGGGGGATGTCCGTAAGGCACAGGGACAGGACTAGCAGGAGGGGCAGCCAGAGGGGACCTCATCCTTAGCCATCCGCTCCGCCTCAGCTCAGCTCTGTTGCAGTCCCACTGTTGCAGCTGGGAGGGGTGGGCTCTTTCAACCCACTGAAACCTCCAAGAGGTTTGAATCCTGGAATGATGCAAAGACAGCCTGAGCTTGGCTTTTGATAAAAACATAAAATGTTTCTAGATGCCAGAGCTGACAGCTGACAGAGTTGGTGGGTCTCGAAGGCCATTCTTCATCCCCCCTCATCCTCCCGGCTCTGCTCTGCCCAGCCCCAGAGGACACGTCCTTCTCATGGCCTTTTTTCTCTTAAGCAGCGGGGTGGTGCAGAGCTCTCAGTTCCCTCAGCTTGGGAACACAGTTCCCAAGTTTCTAAAGCTGGCAAAGAATGGGCCACAGGCTGGAAGGATGAACTTTAGTTTGTCCCAAGACACATGTGAGCATTAGGAGATGCTGTTTACTGACATGCTGAGATTTTTTGGGGAGGGGAAGGTCGCTGCAGCTTCTTGGTTGCTTTGCTTTGCTTTGCTTTGCTGAGTGGGAAGAGGGTTTGGGGTTGGAATAGATGATCTTTAAGGGTCCCTTCCAACCCAAACCATTCTATGATAAGAGGGTTCTTTGCGTGACTGTATTAACATTTCCGAATGTAATGGTAAAGATGGAGATTCTTATGGAGAAGCTTGTAAACATGTCTGAGTTTAACTGATATCTTTGCAGAAGGTAGTGAGAGCCTGAAACAGGAACTTTGAGTGGGGGGAACTGGTCTTACCATAAAACTGTTCTGGACTAAGGGGTTTTCTCAACACTTAGTGAAATTCTACCTATTGCAGGACTTGCTGCCTACATTGCTTGCAGCACTGGTACAAGGAGTCCCAGAATCTGCAGTCCAAGTAGTCAAGGTTGAGCTTTGTATCTTCTTGTGTGGTCTTCTCCCTCCTTATGGAAAGGAGATTAGAAACCTCTCTGTACAGAGCAAGTGCCGTACAGGCTATGCCAGGTACTCCAGTGCCTTAATACGTCCTGTTGTAAGACATATCACAAGCTATAGGGCTGGGTAAAAGCCTAAATCACTTGTTTGATCAAACGATATGTCAGGACCAAGCTTTTTTTATTTTAATGTGGTCATAAATAAACATGATCTTCCAGATTTTATAGTGATGTTGGAAGGCTTAGTAACCCCAAATCTGTAGGGGATGGATTAGCATTCCCTAATCCGCTTCAGATAAAATGAGTGGAGTAAACTCAATCCACTTGCCTTAATGGTTTAATGAGTCTGTTTGAAGCAGATTAAGGATAGGTCATACAACCTCCGTGTCTAACAGGGAGACAGTAAGAAACATTTAATAGTGATTTGCAGAATGAGCATCTATTTAACTGCTGTGCTGATCAGTGACTTCTTTCAGTGAAGAGGAATCAGGATTGCAGTCATTTTCATATTAACAGTTTTAATAGTTCAGTTCAAACTTTTAAGTGTGAGATAGTTGTCCCTCTTGTAAAGACCTTTCAGTCTGCCCTCCATACCATACCTCTTACCAGCTGAGGAGAGGCCAACTCATTGCTCCCACTCTGTCCTTGTCCCCATTTCACTCACTTGTTAAATTTTCAAGCAAGCACTTATAGTTTTACTGCCATTCTGTCCTGCTGTCTAGGAGAAGTTTCCCAAGGAACCCACAAAACCACTTCATTGTCCTCTGTCAGTTCCTCTGTTAAAATGTTTTTCAGATACCCACAAAAAATACTGGCAACAGGTAAATTGTGAGACCATGACTTATCCTACGGTCAAATATTCTGTTGGATTCTGTTTTGCCATTCACTTCTTTCCTCTTATTTTATTTTTTCATGGAATTAGAATGAGTGCCTTCTTTTTGTTCCATATTTTTATACTGTGTTCACAAAGTCCTGCCTCAAGTCTAAAATTTATGAAGACTGTGATAATACTAGATAATGATCAGGAGAGCATGAAATAATCCATACCATTTATTCTCCATGCATCTGGGATTTTGCCATGGGGATATCAGAAAAAGAGTGCATGCATTTTACATACTATTTATATTTGATGTTCCAGTAGTTTTTTTGTGAGAGCTGGACTGTTCAGAAAGCATTTCTGGCAGACAATGCTAAAATATTCACCGGTCTCTTGATCTAATTCAAACTCATATTTGCAAATTGCTTGCTTCCTTCCTAATTCTAAATGTCAGAGAGAAAATAATAGGTGTATGCCACCTTAATATTTGCTGTGTTACTTCTCTTAAAATACTGGAATTGCAATGCATGTGCATTTTTAAGTATACTCCAATTATCTACAGTTAAACAAGGAATCTCTATAGTGTTAAAATACCAGCCTGCTAATGTACAAAAATTACTCCCTGCAAACATTTTATTTGCAAAGCTGTTTGATACAATTGAAGATTTTCCTGAAACACGAGAAATTGGGATTTTCCTGGTCCTGGGCCTATACTACACAGTATAGCTCTGTGAAAAGGTTGTCAGTTAGATTGCTGGACAAGGACTGCTGAAGATGAAGCTTTGTAGCAGCCCAGAAGCATGTTCTTGCTACATGATTCCTTGTTGAATGCTTGTCTGGGATCTCTGTAAGTCTCATATGTAGTTTGGTATCATGGTTTTTCAATCAATAAAACCATTTATATCAAAGAACCTCTCCAAAAGCAGACTTTATGATCTTACTGAGACTGGCACGAGCAATGAAGACAACCTATGTTATTGATGATCTCTTGATCTCTGTCATAATTACAAAAGAATAGTAACAAACCAGGAAGCTGCTTTGCAAGTCAACATCAGCTTCTGTTGCTTGGATTCCTGTTTTGTTTTGGTTTTTATCCTTTAAATATATATTTTGGGAAATAAAAGGAAAAGATGGTATCTGAAAGGTCTATTCAAAGAGTGAATGAAATTTTAGCAGAATACCTGAGAACATGCATAAATATATGCTCTTAAGTAGTCCTGCTGAGTCGCATTCCTGAAGTTATCATATGGTTAGGTATATACTCTTAAACTGGGGTCAAAGAGAAGTTTGTGGCTGAGGAACTAGACTGGGAGTCAAAAGTTCAAAATCCAATTTCTCTCATGAATAGAGGCTGTTACTGAAACCCTGTTCTTGCTTATTCCATCCTGATCCTATTCTCAGTGGGATTTCTTTAGATGAATCCATTGTAAGCTGAATCAGGCCCATTCTATCCATACACTTCAGTTCCCTGCAGGTAAAAACAGAGACAGTGATGTTTCCCCGTTTAGCTGTCAAGGATGGGGCAGGAGCTGACAAAGATATTCAGTTAAAACTTTTTAGGAGACTTGTGACCCCTTAAATTTCCAAAATCTCGTTCCTGCCTCTATTCCTCTGTTGCATGAGTCAGTGGGCACGTAAATAAATAAATGGATACATAAACCTCTGAAATTCTTAATAAAATGTAAATTGATAAAATAGATTAAATTAAATAAAGAACAAACTTCGAACAGTAATCACTGAGGGATTAGTAAGTGATTTGCAGTTTCTAATTATAAAATGGAGGAATTATTTTACTAAAAATATCCCTAAAGACTAAAGAGTTATTGGCATTCCTCCACTGTAATGCTGAACCTTAGCTGTGTGGTACGTATCAAAAAGCTATGCTTTATCAATCGGGACACACACTCTGATTTCCCAATGAACAGCTTATCACATTGGTTAATTGATTTGCTGATCCAATAACCTGGGGAAGATCAGCATTGTCTTGGCCACATCATGCTTTCAAACTCCATAGGGGTTATATCTTGACTCCGTCCTTTTTGACAGCCAGTGACATACCGTGGATGTTCCTCCAACATCCTCACACGCTTCTTGCAACCTCCAGGCTGCTTTCCTCTGTTAAAGCATATCAGCACCTGCTGATTCCTGCAGGTTTTTGTATTCAGCGGTATTGGACAGGCAGCTGAGACAAAGCAAGTGCCTTAAGCGCAAGGCCACTGTCACTGGTGACTGCCTTCTCCATCTGAAAAGAATAAATTCACTTCCTGTGCTAGAACACTCCTGACAAACTGTATTCAGAAATATGGCCATCTTGTGGCCACAACAGAGATATGCTGCTATTATCACAGATGTTTCCCTTCTGAGGCTAGTAACATTTAAAAATTTCTCATTGGGAGTATGTACCTGGCACAAGGACGTGGTTCAACAGAATTACTCCCCCTAACTTGTTTTAAAACAAAGTTTATCACTGGGTTCTGCTGGGACATAGAGGCCCAGATCCTTGCTTGATATAAATCAGTGTAGCACTCTTTAAATCAATAGAGCTACATCAATATACACCAGCTGTGGGAGCCATTAGACTTACACCAGGACAAGATCTGTTCTAACTGCTGCATTTTTTCTGCACGTAAGCAAGATGAAACTTAAGGGACATCATAGAAGTTTTTCAAGACTTTAGAAATCCAAATTCCTTTACTGATGATTAGTTATTCTAAAGTTATTTTAAAGTGAAATTTCCCCATAGACTTCTATGTAGAGGAGTATTAACAGAACTGATAGAGGAAAGGAGGAGAAATGTGCAGAAATCATAGCCAGTAGTCCCTGCTCTGCTGCTTTTCTCTTTTCCCAGGAAAATTTGAAATGCCCAAAGTGCTGTAAAGATGATCAAATGCAGGGAATGGTTTACTTCCGAGGAGTGACAAAAATGACTAGGACTCAGGCCTCAAAAAGAGGTACTGGATGCAAAATCACAAGTAGATCAGGGAAGGTCAGTAAGGAATGATTGCTTACTGCTTTTCAAAACACAAAACTTGGAGGAATCCAATTAAATGTTCAAGTGATGGGTTCCAAACAAAGAAGAAGATGTAGTATTTTGCAGGATGTGTTTGCATAGCTCATGCTGCAGGAGGCTGCGCATCCCACAAACTGATTTTGCCAAATACATGAATAAAAAACTACGCAAAGAATGTCAAACACCAAGACCTTATCTCTGACTCGGAAAGTTTCTAAGCTGCAGATTAGGTGAAATCTGGGAAGATATAGTGAGAAAGCACTATTCTTTTCTTGATTATACCCTTTGTCCTTTGTTATACTCTTTCTCAAGTATCTGTTACTAACCCTGCTTGGACACTGGATGCTGAGCTAAATGGACTGACTGGCTGTGACTGTCCTGATGTTCATGGTGTTTATGATCTCATGTAGCTGGTATCCCATGCATTTGAGATTGCATTGATTCAGTACTTCACATATTTCAAGGCTTACAGGATTTACCTCTCTGACAGGGGCATAACACATAGAGCAATGTGTCTGGAGGATGTTCTGCAGCCTGTGAACAGGGGCAGACTCAAATCTCTCACAACGGCTAATCTGTAGAGGGTAACAAAGACTCTCCCTCCTTCTAAAAATAGTTTTTAAAAAAATTGCTACACTTGAGGTGACAGTAATGGTGTAGCTCAATAGGCATAAAGAATCTGAATCCTCAGCACCATAAAAAGGAGTCATTTCATAAAATAACTCAGATTAAGAACAGAAGTGAGCTATAAAAGTAAAGCATTAATGTTTCATGAGTGAGGGACACTGCTAACAAGTACTAAATGTAGGAAAGCCAGGAAATATAAATAATAATTTCTACATCAATATTTAATAAGAAAATTTATCTTTAGTTGTTGTTTCTTCCCATTATTTTTATTATTTGGGCTCAGTTCTCTTGATGGAATAGCTATCTGATCAAACATTGCTGTGGTAGTCTGGTACTGATAGATAATCTCATAATGAACAGTGGCTTGAAGGGCAAATGGGGTTAATTTTCACTTAGTACAATGGTTTTTAAGGTGAAAGCAAGAAGAAAGGCAGTATTTCCAATACTGACAGTTATTCGAGGGCCACATATTTCATAGTCTCTTATTGTGACTCATTTTGTTTAGGAACCCAGTAGCAACTATAAAGTAGTTGTGGGTTGTTTTGTTTGGTGTTTTTTTTTTTTTTTGCCTTTTGCTACTGTGATACCACAGCTATTTGCGTTCTTGCTTGTAAGCATCACAGTTTTTAATGGCTTTGTGCTGGTGACATTATCAGGAAGAACGTTGGAGCATGTTTTGAAAATGGAGACATTCAAAGAGTAAACATTTCCAAAAGTATCGCAGTAATTAGGGGACCTAACTTCCTTCAGCATTTAATTAAGAGCCTTAATGTTATCCTCATAGTTTTGCCAAGATTAAATAAGAATTTGTGGTAGAGCAAAGACTTAAACCAGATCATCTGAACTCATCTGTGTCTCATGGGACTCGTGCTAAGTCTTTGGGCCCTCTAAAGAATTAGGATTTCCATTACTGGAAACATATCAAATATCCATTCCTGGACAAAAACTCTTTTAAATTAGATTGTGTTTTGAACCAAACTTTTTAGCAGTTTCTGTTCTATCAGGGACATTTTTCATTCCCTCCACTTACCCTTTCTGCTCCAGATCTATAAGCAAACATGACCATGTTCAGCTGTGCATGCTTTGCAGTAACCATGTGAGTACTAACACATCATTGGCATTTCAGCTTTACAATATCACAGCTGACCTGTGATTTTACAGGTCTAATTACCTTACCCCGGTGACAGCTTGTAGGATTCCCAGAGACCCTCAAATGGAGGGGCAGGCCAGGACACAAGGGATGCTGTCGGGGAATGGAGTAATGCACAGAGTCACTTTTGGGTGCACTTTGATGAAGCAACAGGTTAAGAAACCCCTGAGGTATATTTCTTTTTGTGAGCTGGTGGATTTGAATTGAACTGAAGGAATCGGCTCATTTGCTTCTGAATTTCCAAGCATTTGAAATGTGATTCTTCTTTTCTAATAATAAGCAGAGGAGCAGACGGCCCTTGGAGTGGGACCCCACAAGTGAGGTTTTTCTCACCAAGATCTTTTAATGTTAGATCTCCAAATCGCTGGAAGGGAAATGAAATGTAGTCAAGCCAAGCAACTGTAGTTTTTCACCCAATTCATAAACCTTCCATATCCACAGTCATTCCTTATCCTGAACTCAGGCTTCCATAAGGTTATGCTGTTGGTAACTAGACTGACTGCTGATATTCACGGAATGATGATGGTGATCATAAAAGGAAAGAAATTACACATTTTTTGAAGAAGGGGAATTTATAAGAGCATAAGTAAGTGTGCTAGAATAAAAATCACACAAAAAAATGTTTTTCTTTGCCTTCCTTGATGTCTTTGTTATATGCTAGTTTCAAAAGTGGTGAGTTGCCTGAAATGCAAACCCAAGCAAACACTAATTTTGCTGACTACAGCCATGTGTATTCTAGTAAATTATGGCCTGTGCAACTAACAGCTGCTTCTACAGTTCCCAAATTGTGTTTATTTTTTAAACTTTAAAGTCCCTAGCTTTTTTTTTTCCCCAATTTTGTTTTCTTCTGCTCTTGCAGAATAGCAAAGAGAGAAAAAAATGTTCCAGAGAAATTTGACAGGAGCTAGCAAAAGGGAAAGGCAGAAAAATAAATAAAGGGAGGGGGAA
>NW_008825100.1:5759307-5774474 GCF_000699105.1 Pygoscelis adeliae
AAACTTCACTTTTTATTAGGAAATGCATTCATGTACTTTATGGTGACTTGAACCGAGTGCTGAATTAGTATTTAGAGAGAAGAAAAAAAAAAGATATGCACTACAAGATATTCTGTTATTTTTTTATGAATGATCCTGAAAGATTCTCAAGCATTTTTCATGAGTATTTCACAGGGAGAGAGGCAACAGTTAACCCAAGAGCCATGGGTATTTCTAGTTGGGAATATTAACACTGTAACATAGGCCTGCTGTAGTGAGGAGTACTAATGATGCATTAAGAGTTCCAACTTTTGGTCAGCTGGTGAGAAAGTATTATAAAATCACTGCTTAGTCATCTTTGCCATTTGATTAAGAATTAAATTCCTAGGTAAAGCAAGTCTGGAAAAATTAAAGGTGTCTTTAACGAACAGGTGCATATTCAGACATTCTAACTGACACAATATGCAGTGTAATGTACTGAGAAACCTGTAGTACTGATGTATCAGAGCCCCAGAGTGCTTAAAAATCAGAACGGAAAGGGAACAATAAGAAATAAGAAGTTTGCACTATAATTCTCAAGACCCCAATCAACTCGCTGAAAGCTGCCTGCATTGACTGCTACCAGAGACTGCACAGACACAAAACTTCTTTCCTAACAGTGAGAGAGAGCTCACAGTTTGGGTTTCTTGACCAGAACTGTTCTGCCTGATTACCTGAATCCTCATGAAAAATGCTGCCAGAAGGAACAAAGCCAGCTGGAGACTGGTCGATGATCATGGAGCCTGTGGCTCCTGCCTCTTCCCACCTCCCTTCCCCATGTGTGGCTGAATGTTGCCTGAAGACAGCTTCTCTGAGCAAATCTGAGAGCTGACTGCTCCATGGAGGGTGCTTGGGAGGGCAGAGGAGCAGAAGCTGCTCATGGTGGAGACCAGGCATTCAGGCTGCCGGGCCTCAGGGGTGAAACAGATGCTCTCACCATTCCCCAGCACTCCTACGCCTTTGGGCTCGTGGGTGTCCCAGAGAGCAGAGGCAGAGAGTGGTCCCAGCGTTTGACGAGTCAAAAAGCCGTGATTGTTACTAGTGAAAAGGGAGTAGAAGGGGAGCGGGAAATGAGTCCTCAAAAACTGGTGCTCGGCCACATCTATGTGGCATTAATTAGCAACAGGCACTAAAGAGAGCCACAGCCAGCTGCCTAAATAATAGGATGGTAGGAGTGTCAAAGACAATTACAATGTCCACTGCAGGCTGGCAGTGCTAATGCAAGAGCGTTAGTGCTTTTAGCCATCCTGGGTAAATCTGCATCTGCATTAGAAAACATACAGATCAGCAGCAGCAATTGCAAACATCATAGCAGCCCCATCAAGCCCGAATAAAGTCAGTCTAGCCCAATGTAATGTCTACAGCAGTGGCCAAGGTGAAGGCTATAAGCAAAGAGCAAGCACGAAGAAGTAGTATAATCTATATAGTGCTACCTGCAGGTGATAAGACAAACCAAACAAGAACAGGAACAGGAGATGAGTCCTAAAAATGAGAGAAAAAGGGCTGCATAACAATGCCGGAAGATTATTACCACCCTGCAAATATCAGAAACTATTCACATCAAATTACGGGGGATGGCAAAGAAGATAATAGCAGTTAACTCAACAACTATCTGGTAAGTGATCCGTAATAGGATGTTATTAGATGTCCCTGACACACTGTGAATTATACACTGATAGAGGAGGCTGTTCCAAATGTTTAATTGTGCAATTTATGTTTTGTTTTTACAATAGCTATGAATAAAAAAATGCAACCAAAACTCAAATAATCAACATAAAAAGGAGAGGATAACTTTTTTTCTACTGGCTTTGTAGTATTAGACTAGTCTCCTGACTTTTAAACAAGTATTTCCATCTATTTAAAAGGACCTTTGAAAAATCTGTTTAAAAATGGTAGTAGAACAGTAACAGTATTATCCCACTTCTAGACTAACTTTCAGCAAAGGAACACAAAATCCTTAAAAATTATTTGCATCTCCCCTCTACTACCTGTCTCTGTGCAGCAGGCAAGTAATCATTAGTTCTGTTCTACAAATGGTTAAACTTCTAATGAGAAAAGGTTTAAGACTAGCCCCAAACAAGACAGAGCAATTTCTCCAGTTGCTGAATATCTGCAGTTATATTGACTGGAAGTGGCATGAGAAGTGCTCAGGTTTTTTGAAAATTGTGCCTGTCAGGAGTTAAGGGCAGAAGCTACAGTGTGCTGCTCTAACCTTTGGGTTTTCCCCTGCTGCTGACTCCTCCCTTGGAGAAAAACACCATAGGCCCCATGACCCTAAACAGGATTAGCTTGTGCCATCCTCTCTTTTCCAGATGCTGGCTGCACTCACACTACCTCTTCAGTATCTGCTGTAGATCTTAATAGGCTTTTATTGACTTGTCAGAGCATTTCCTATCAAAAAAATGCGGCGTTGCTCCTTCACACTCACTTGAAAAGAGCATTCTAAAATTTCATAAAATTAGTTCAAGGGAAAGAAAATTGTTTTGAAATAGCAAACTTTTCTGTGTGAAAACATCCTCAAAAGAGTCCATATTAACATCATTAATTTAAAACCTTCCAAGCTCTGTGTGTTGATATAAAAAATAGCATTTTTAATTTTCCTTTTCTTGCAAATGGAAAGCAATAAAAATCATGATATTTTCTGCAGGAGAAACATTCTGGTTTGATTATTTTTTAGAACAACTCCCATGTGCAGTTTAAACAGAAATCTAGAACAGCAAAGGCTGTTCTGAATCCTAACTGCAAAAGGGATAGACCTAACATTAAAGCTTATTTAGCAATCCCAGGACAACTCTGTGTTCACAGTAAAGGTGGGCTTGTGTTTTGCTCTCTCAGACTCATGCCTTCTGTACAATTACTCATAGAAATATTTTGTTTATTTGCTTGCTTTTTTTTTTTCCTTAATAAAGAATTTCTTTGAGAATAAAGCCTCTTAACTTTCTGGGAAGAAGCAGCTTCTCTAGAAGTGTTTAGGTTTTAAATAAGAGGAAACAGGAGGGTGCTCTGAAGAAAGAAGAGAGTCTAGGTAAGACCTGGTGCAAGCAGGGCTGCATCAGCTCTTGCCATCCTCCCTGATGAGAAAGCTTGCACCTATGTATACAGGTACACACAAGCACACACACAGAGGTATTATTCAGGCTAGCAAGAACTGTGATTCTTAATGGAAGTCAATGGAGGACAAGAAGTGCTTGTGAAGCAGCTCTTCACTTTTTTATGCTTGGTCAAAATCAGAGCATCAAAAGCACTCAGCCATGCTGTTTTGAGGGCTTGGTTTCCACTCCTCTTCTCCTAGTATCTTTTCTGCTTCTGCAAAAAATATCAGAGCCTCCTACTCTGACTGCCATCACTTTTGTGTACTGAATCCCATCATTTGATGGTGAATGAACTGGTTCTTCCATTGCCTACTCCACCAAAATATTAGCACAGGCTTTCAGAGGACCAAAAGACATCAGGATCTCTGTTTCCAGCTCTGCCCCACAAATAGGTGAATGCTGGTGATGAGCTGTGATTTACTCTAAAGAAATTAATGGATATATACATTTAAGCCAGAAAATATAATCTTCTAAGACTCTTTGCGTAATACAAGCCATACATTTTTTGTGAAGTGACTCTTATGCCAAACTAATAACTTCTGGTGACATTGAACCTCTTCTGTTAGAAAGGCATCAAATACAATCAGAAGACCCCAAGTACAGTTCTCTAGGAAGGTTATTCCAGTGACTTATTCTAAAGTAGATTGAAATCTTCTCTCTTCTGTTTCTGAGAAAGGCTTCTGTTTTACAGTTTAAAAAAAAGAGCTCCCAGGAAGGCATGAATTGGCCTTGCTTTATGGCTCTGTGCAAGTCTTGAAAGATGTCAGCCTAGACCCATTAAAAAGCTTAAATGGACAGAAGTGAATATGAGTTGTTTAGTTTTGTTACATTTAAAAAAAAATAAAAACAAGGTTTCCTCAGCTTTTTTCTTCGATAAGAGCACGTTATTAAAAAAGGCTATCTTCTTCCCCATTAAACATCTATTCTTTTGGTCAGACTTTGCTTTATGTATTGATTTTCATTTTCATTCACAATTATTTTCAACAGTGTGACAAATGGCAGCATGACACGGAGACGGAGATTTGAAATAATTAAAGCTCCATACAGGAAAGACTTGAGCACGATGAGATTTGGTACATAAAATGCTAACTCCTTCCCTCTAGCTTTCTCTACCCTAACTGAACCCAGGCCCATCAATTTCAAATGGCATAGGTGTACCTCATGGATGCACGCCGAACCTGGAGTTAATTTTCTGGGAATGAAATATAGTTTATATATACCCAGGACACAGAGTCTGAAACTTATTAGCTAGATCTTGTGTCAAAAATGATGAGTAAGAAAATAAGGTGGGGGAGGAGGGGTCGCAGTATAGACTTGGTTGCCCTGAAGTCTACACTAGCGTTTGGGCCACTGAAGTTAGGTCTACACTGAAAGAGTGAGGAAAGCTCAAGACATGTTTAGCTCTGGGATTCTGTATCTTCAGTGCACCCCGACAGTTGCAGCCCTGCTGTAAAGTGCATTGCCCAGCGCTGTGCTAATACAGGGCTGGGTATATGCTGCTGGACTGAGTTTTGTGCTTTGCTCTAATGTCCTGCTCTATCCAGATCCCATGAAGGAGAGCTTTCAGAGGCACTGAGTGTCCTCAGGCTCCTCTCTGCCAAGAGCTTAGCTCGAGTCCGTCCCTGAGGAGTGGTGACCCTGGAGAGAGGCAGGAGACTTCTCACCCTAACAGCCAAGCTAGGAGAGATGGTGAAATAAATTCCACAGCTGCTCTCCACTAGCCAAGAAATCCTGTAGATGATTTTTTGCTTTGTTCATGTTAGGCTACCTTGTGCCAGCTGAACTCTAACACAGCCGGGGATCTGCCTTTGCATCTTTAAAGCACTGTGCAAGCATTATATAATTAATTCCCACAAAACTCTTATGCGGGTGATGGATTGTATATGAATTGTTCCCTACTAATCATAAAAGAGAGGAGGTTTTAAAGAACTAATGCCTTGTACCTATTGATCTTTCTATGTGAAACCTTTATTATCATTGTAGTATCTGTATTACTGCATTGCCAAAAAGCTCCAGCCAAGATCCATGTCCTGTTGTGCTAAGCACAGCCTTGTGTAGTAGATTTTGTCTGCTTCTCCCAAAAGAGCTTTTAGCTTACAAAGAAAAGAGGGGTGAGGAGACAATCAGAGGCAGAAAGCAAAGGAGTTGATATGCCCTAAGTAACATAGCTGGCTACCAGGAGGGCCGTGAGCTACCACAGGAACTGCTTTATAGCAGACCATGAGCCTCTTCCAGGGCTGGTTACTGTCTAACTTATCGTTGCTGATAAAATATAACAAGGACGTCAGTGGCAACCCCAGCTTGCACCCTGAAAAAGCTAGACTTTTCCTCCACTATTAACATGATACCCTGAGATATATCCTGCAGTCTTTAAACAGTAGTAGAATAAGTTGTGTATCATCCTTGAAAACAGGAAAAAACAATAAAGTGTGAAAATGCATTTTAAATATTAAAACCCAAAATATTTTTAAAAGACAGAAAAAGATGAGGGAAAAAAGGCTTTTGGGTGGGTTTTTTTTTTCCAGATTGCAAATAGTTGTTTTATGCAAAGTCATATAAATCTAATTTCAATGGCTAACAGACTATTGCTATAATCTTTAACAATCCCTCAGAGGATCCCTGCTCAAGCTCCATTTAGTGTTTTTGGTTTTGCATTACTGGTTCATCCTACGTACTATCACAGCACATATCATGCCTGCAATTTCAAGCCTTATTAAAATAATCATTTTTATCCAGAACGGAGAGCTGTTACTTACCACTGGAAATATATTATTAGCTCATCCCAACTAAATCACTCATTCCTCCCCAGTAGAAGTTAGATGCCTGTCAACATTTCAATATTACCTCTAACATTTTGAGACTCTCTGTAATTATGGAGAATTTTGTTGGTGGTTTGTTTTTAAGAAATAATAGGTGGAAAATTCTGTCTTGTCTTTTTCATGTGGGATATGAAGTCCATAAAGGAAGGGGAAAAAATATGCCAGGAAAAGGAGGTATATTTCACATTCTAATTTATCCAGCAGAAATATCTTTTTTTTGTGAGACAGAAATATGGGCTAGGTCCTCATATTAATCAGCTTAATTCAGTGGAATTACAATGGGTCTCAGATCTTTGAAAGAGGCGCTGCAAAAATACTTTTGCCCCGTAGTAATAAACAAATGTATGCCAGTCTCAATTTAATGGACACAGAGACATTACTCCAAAATGGACTACAACCTGATTCAGGAAAAACATTTAAGAAAAAGGAAAAAAAAAAAAGAAAAAGATTTCCAGTAGAAGATTATACAGAAGCCCCACAGTGGTGAGCAGGTATCTCTCAAGGTGAGGGTTAAGCTAACAAAAGTCAAAAAGAAGGATGTGGCAGTCCAGTCTGACCTCTACAATGGCTGAATTTAACCGGGCTTTCTGATAAGGCTATTCTTAATGTTTTTTTGTTTTATTTCTATTTTACTTTTTTTTCTATTTTTCTCTTTTATTATTATGCCTGACTTTACATTTTCACTCAGCAGTATTTGCATTAGGTAAGTATTGCTCTGCAGTATGGGTTTGTTTCTCATTTGCTATAATTTGTGCCTCCATTTGGTTTCTGCACAAGCGTGACTCCTATGACTTCCTGAAAAGCTGCCAGAAGAAGCTTAAGATGGCAAGGTAAGACGAGAGATGCTGTGTTGTTTAGTCACAGCCATTGAATACACAGATGCAGTAGAGTATGTGCACCAGGGTAATGCATACCACAGCAGTATGAGACATCTGCATAGAGCACATGACCTTTGCAAGCCTCGTACCCTTCTGGAGAGGTAGTAACTGGCCAAAGAGGAAACCCTACAATGTTTAAAATAGCACTATATGCCCACACTTAGGCCGCTGAGTCCCACCCAAAGAGCCTTTACGAGACAGAAAAAAACACTTCATCAAATACAAAAGAGCGATAGCAAATACACACAGCAAATATCAAATACATTTCAACATATATACAGATGAAATATGAAAGCACTAGGCCAGATGAATCTAATCTGTGGTTGCTTCACTGTCATAAAACAGCCATAGATCAAGAAGATGAGGTTATAGGGAAACCTTGCATAGAAAAGTTTGAGCATTTTAGCCATTGGCTTTAGCCCTGCAGCTTTCTATCAGCAATATTTCCTCCATGCAGCAAGATACATAGCCTGCCCTCCATTTTTTAAATCAAGGGCAGACAGTGACAGGTGAAGATAGGTTTGTAAAGATAGCAATAACAAAACAACATGTAAAACAATGAAAAAGAGTGAGTAGGAAAATTACCCATAGTGGGATAGAAGTGTTTCTCCCAAACTGGAGAACAGGAAGCAAAACTAAAGTTAGCAGAGCTCTCACTGGAGCTCTCTAAGCCTGGAGGAGCACTAATGGAAGAGTCAGGGAGCAGAGATAGAAACAATGTGGAAAGTACAATAGACTTTCAGGGAAGAAAAAAGCAGTTAAAGTAGTTAAAGTGAACATCAGTTTCAATCAGAACCACCACCACCTCCCCCCCCCCAAAAAAAAAAACAAACAAAAAACCAACCTGCAAAACCAAACCACATCATTGATGATTTTAGGAACCATACGAGAGACAAAGATATCGCGAGGAAGGGCATGATTTGATGGCACATGATCTGACTGGTCCATGAACTACTTGAGAAGAAAAGGGGTGTTCATAGAGTGGTGAGAAAAAGTGAATGAGACAGAAAGCAGTGAAAAGGGTTCATGCAGGAAAGAACAGGAAGAAATGGTGTAACACAAGAGAGAAGTTCAGCCATTTTCTGTCTAGACAAAGGGACAGCAATAAATTGCAGCAAGACACAACACCTCCCTGGGATGCAATTTCTGTGACTGCATAACTTCACAATTACAATCTCAGCCATGATTTCTTTACAAGTGGGAAAATGGCATGGAAGGGAGGCTCTTTATTGCTCCAGGCTTCCTGTGCACCTCAGAAAAAAGCACCATACTGACATCAGCAAAGTAACATTCAAAGTATATAATAAACATGACTATAACCTACCACTGAGATGCCTGCCTACCTCATCACCCACACGAAGAACGTACGTGCCATTTGAAATGAAATTCTCCTGATAATTGTAGCTTCTCTTCCAGCAGACAAAGAATATATCTGTTTGCTGATTAAAAGACTTTTAAAAAATCTCAACAAAGACTTTGTTTGTTTTAAATATTTGCACAGTGGGGTCTCTAAGGACCAAAAATACTCCGTCCCCCCTGAAAAAAGAACTAGCCCAGCATGGCATGGTGACAGAAATGACAGAACAGCAAAGTGTTGCTTCAGGGAGATGGAAGGTTTCAAAAGGAAAAACATAAAGGTGCCTCCAGGTTTATCCAAGTCTATTTTTTTTTCTTTGAGAATTATAATTACTCAACAATACAAGATCTCTTCTTGAATGTCTGCAGGGGGTTTTGAGGTTTTTTTTTTTCCTTCCCCTTCTTGACAGCACCTCCTGCTGACATCAGACCGACAGTCATTACACCTTCCTAGTAATGTCAACGAAAAACTTACCAGATACATTTTTGCATTGTATAGCTCATCTGGACTTGAACAGAGAAATCCACAGCCAGCAGAAAGCTCAAGGACTTCACAATTATTATGCAATCTCCTGTTCCATTAAAATAACTGTTTATCTTCAGAAAAGTATATAATAGAGAAGGAAAGTATGTAATTTAGTCATTCAGCAGACAAAAAGTCAAATAGCAGAGAGCTTGTGGTCAGATGCTGATCTTTCTTGCATTCAGGGTATTCTGGAATTGGGGGATGTTTGTTGCCCATCATACTGATGTGAGAAAATTGGGCCCCATACTTGGGTGCGAAAGAAACTCACTAAACAAACCATCAAAAAAAGCCATTAAAATCAAACCAATGATTTTTAATGTCTTTGGTGGGGTTTAGTTCAGGCTCTTTTAGACCCCTCTGACACGCAGGGGATCCCTTGTTCAACACTTATGGAGGATGTTGCATGATGCCCTCTCACTCTAACTCTCCTAATAGCAAAAAGGCAAAACTTTTATTTTTTAAGTGTCTTTCTCACCTCTGCTTTATGGTTTATGCTTTATGATTTGACATCACAGATACAGATTATGGAGTGTAATAAGGGTGAGATCTCTAAGAAAAATAAGGCTAGGATTTTGATTTCAATTGTTGGTGTCCCTATAGAATGAGATATATAGACGTGTGTATATGGTGCTATCCGCCTGTCGTGCTTTAACCTCAGTCGGCAACTAAGCACCACGCAGCCGCTCGCTCACTCCCCCCCACCCGGTGGGATGGGGGAGAGAATTGGAAAAGCACAAGTGAGAAAAACTCGTGGGTTGAGATAAAAACAGTTTAATAATTGAAATAAAATGATAATAATAATATGATAATAATAATAACAACACACAAAGCAAGTGATGCATAGTACAATTGCTCACCACCCGCCGACCGATGCCCAGCCAGTCCCCGAGCAGCGGTCCCCCCACCCGGCTTTCCCACTTTCTATACTGAGCATGACGTCCCATGGTATGGAATGTCCCTTTGGCCAGTTTGGGTCAGCTGTCCTGGCTGTGCCCCCTCCCGGCTTCTTGTGCACCTCCAGCCTTCTCAGTCGGTAGAGCATGGGAAGCTGGAAAGTCCTTGACTAGTGTAAGCATTACCTAGCAACAACTAAAACATCGGTGCATTATCAACTTTGTTCTCATCCTAAATCCAAAACACAGCACTGTACCAGCTACTAGGAAGGAAATTAACTCTATCCCTGCCGAAACCAGGACACCGCCTAACAGGATTATTACCAGTAAATAGCGTATCATCTACACTTTAAGAAGAGCTTATGAAAGAAAAAAAAAAAAAAACAAAAAACTACTGTGAAGTTTATCACAGAATTAAAAACAATCCATTTGCTCCATCTTCTTCATTTGATGTTATCTTCTTTTGTATCAGTGTGAGACAAGCTAGCACAAGATCCTCAGAGCTAAACACTCCTGATTTCTCCAGGTAGATTAAAATCATATAAGACCTTTAGAATTTGGCTTCTGCATCTTATTTTAGCACCACATGACATCCAGCTGATGTAAGTCAGCATTAAAATTAGGTGGAGCTATGTACAGTTCCATCGGGGGATGCTCTAACCCAGAAAGTTTAAGAAGTCATTTTCAAAATAGCAGTTCTCAAGGGCAATGTGGCATATTCAGCAGGTTTGGGAACTGAATAATTCTCAGAGACGAGCTCCTCTGGAGATCTTAGGTACCAGAAGCATAAACTAGTCATGGCATATCACCTAACAAGCACAACATCACAGATTTCATCTTGATCTTTCATTTCTATCACTGCTGAGGTGATAGAAGATTCACCTAGATATAGCCAGGTATCTGATCTTTTGTTAAGCACCCCTTTTTCTCCTAACACTGGCTAATAATTTAATTCTTAAGAAACATTTTTTCTAATTCAGGACCAAAATGATTGTGAAATGGTCCATTCTTTAATTTAAAAAGATTCAAAATCTTCAAAGCTGAAACCAGTAGGTTGTAGTTTTGCTAAAATCACTGACATGAATTGGTATCAGTTTTTGTGAGATACCTCAGTAAAGCAATCATCTCAGGTGAATATGTGTCAGCAGACAACTGTATCCACTTAACAAAATGGATGTATCAGTAATGTTAATCCACAGAATGCAGCTCCAGTAACATGTTTTTGTGATGAAGAAATTAACCCTCCATCCTCTTAAGCTCTTTGTGATTCTTATTTCCTTTTCTTATTGTGACTTTTACACACTGATGTGCTCGCAGACTGCTATAATTGTCTCTGTAATGGTTGACCTATGGTAATATTTTGCAAGCATCCACAGTCTTCACAGTGGCATCAGGACTACAGCACATATACGTACAGATGGGGAAGAAGGCAGCTGTTTCTCAAAGGCTTATGGTCTAAATGGACACAGAAGTAGATACAAAAAGAAGGAAAGAGGAGGATAAAGATTATAGCTGGTTGTAGTCACTGCTCAGCCTTTGTCAAGGAGAACCTGATGGACAGAATAGATCATGTCCATCCCTGATATAGCTTCACTAGTTTTGCAATGTTAGGGATATTTATACTGGGGAATAATTTCACTTGTATCACTTACGCATTCATATGTCCTTGTCTGATAGCCTTTCAAAGCTTTATTAATCAGTGTTTCATGCAAACAGTTAAAAGCAGTGAAGCTGGAATTATGTGATCATTGTCATAAAGTGAACAGTATATTGCATCTTGTTTATCCATCTGCTATAATTGCACTATGGGAATTGAGTTGCTTATAATAAATGCAATGGTGGTACTAACACATGTAGAGGGTACGTGTCAATACATACTGCTAATTTCCACATTTACTTCTGCATATTAGACAATGCTAAAGGTTTCTACGTGGCACATCTGAGTGCCTGTGGCCTTGCTATCACTGCAGAGATTCTCTGCTGCCTGGATCTGCCTGCAATGAGCATCTTAAACCCTAAGATGCAGAAACAAAGTCAAGTAAGGTGTTTATGCCCTACTTCGCTGCCTATTTGGATAAGATTTGAGTTGTATGCTGTTGTCCCAGATGACTATCATCCTCTTGAGTTGTTACATTTATGAAACTGATTTACATACTGAAGGAGAGTTAATAGAGGACATAGATTTCAATTAAGAAAGCAAAGACAACTTGGGCTAACCTCCTGGCTCTGCAACACTCTAAAAATGACTTAAACCTGTCTTTTGACCCTGGATACATCTCTGCGACCTTTGAAAGTGAACCTGAATCCAGTCTGAAGCTTAAACTCACTTCATGTTCAAACTGTGTGGATGACAGGGTGAAGTCTGGGGCTTTGGTGAGCTCCAGGGCACGGTTTGCTTTACTTCACCCCTCTGACTTCAGCCCTGCACACAGCCAAGAAGGCCTCCCTTCATGTAAGCTCAGTGAAATCTCTGTGGCACTGTTTCACACTTTCTACCTGAACCTCAACTGATTCAACATACATCTAAGAAGTGAACAGAAAATTGGACAATTGAGATTTTCCCCCCTTCATGGGAACCTAGAGGGACTTGTTTGCTCTAGTTTAAATCCTGGGCATAAAACCTCTCAGCAGCAAGTTTGATTTTTTCCCTTACTCTCAAATTCACAACATCATCCAAGTATAGATAATTATCCTTAGAACAAGCAAAAAACAACCCCTGAGAGCCAGGAAAAAAGTGCATCAAGTAGGATTTTTTATTTTGGCTTAGTTTTGATAGTAGTTGCTCAGAATCACTAATGAATTTTTTTTTTTTTTTTTAACTAATGTAAAATACATTGATTGCAAAAGAACCTCTGAATATCCACCCCTCTACATAGCTACATTATGTTAATACTCTCATGTTGTCAGCAGATCTTTGCTGAGTAGGAGGGATTCATTAACTCCAGTGTAATCTGCAATCCAGACTGGCAGAAAGCAGAGGCTTCCTATACTTCAAGCTGGCTCAAGTCAGAAGTAAGATGAGTGTGTCTGACTCAGGCCTACACATTACGGTATAATCAGCTATCCCTCATGGAGTTAAAATCACTTTGCTTTGAAAAGACAGTGGTAAGTCTACACAGAATTGCTTCATTCTGATGCAAATGCATCCACTTCCTAGAGGAAATAAACATTTTTAGTCAGTAAGTATGAAATAAATAGATCTCCTAGTGAGGGGTGAGTTTACCTTGTTTGATTTCCTGTTTTACACATATTTCTGTGTGTGTGTATCTGCCTGCATATACATATGTACATATATATGTGTGTATATATACATGTATATCTATGTATACAATGTGACATATATATGGGGATTTTCATAGTTTAGTCCAGACCAACTTCCAGCCCAGCCCTCAGCAAGCTCAGCGATACTGTGATTAAGGAACTTCTATTAATCCCATTTTCTGTTCCATGTCCTTCAATGTCTGCATCAAAAAATACGACAGCAGCAGCCTTCGAAATGCAGGCTGGTGTAAAAACATGGGCCCAAGACTCCGAATCTCCCATGCCTACACTGAGAAGTGAGCAACACAGGAGTGCTCAGGAGCTGCTCCTTCCTGCAGGATTAAACCTAGAAATCCTGATGGCTTGTGAGAGAACGTATATTCATTTCTTCCTCTTTTTCAGGGGAGTCTAAATTACAGTCTCGCCTTCCATTATTCTCTGTTGGCTCCTTCTGTATGATAATTGCAGCAAGGTTAAAAATGACCTAATGATTGCATTAGTTTCCACACAACTTCCCTCTTTTCACTCCTCTCCGACCTCTATCCATAACAGAGATTAGTGAAGGACAGGCAGAAAAGTAAAAAGAATGCCTGAATATAGGTTGTCATACCCAGCCCAGCTGTTGCTAATAATAATTTTCTGAGTGCTAGCACTGGATGAGCCATTTGTCACAAATGATTTATTTGATGAAATTAGCTCTCTTTTTCACTCATTGCAAACTTTCTCTGCAAAATGACGGAGACATTCAAAGTTGTTTGTTATGTATGTAGGGCCAGGTGATTGCTTCTCTCCTCAAGCATGAGACTATGGATTAGCGGTGTGCTGAGGTACAAGTGTTCAATAGAGACTATTTTGGATGCCTCTCCTTTTAACTGTCCTGTTTGGACAGACAGATCATGGCACTGATATTCAGCAGGTAAATGCCCAAATCATTCTGAAAGATTGCCCCTTAAGGGGTACCTTGGTTGTTCATGCGATATCACTAATTGCTTCTGAAAATTTATCCCAGTGTCTATTCATTACATGTCATTACTCATATCAGTGACATGGCAGATATTATAATTCCATGACTGAATGACTGAATTTCTGCAAAATGGAGACTTGATACCCACTAATGAATGACAAATAAAGCTGCCTTATTTACATATAGAAACAGACATTCATACAGATAACACGGTCTCCCCTCCAACTTTGTGGTCTTAACTGGAATGTCTATAGAACAGAGATTTTTGCTAAAATGCCTCCCCATTTTCTTTTTTTTTTTTTTTTCTCTAGTTTGCCTTGAAGTTTCTAAGTACTGTAAGGCAGACTCTGGGCTTCGACCTCAGCTGGGACTCATAGTTCTTATTACGGTATGTTCCCATTAGTTAGCCAGCTGTTCTCCAAGGATTACATCCATCCTGTGACACCTAACTGTTCAGGGACCCTTTAGGGGTTTCTTCATTCTAATTTGTGTGGCTTCAAAACAGGGGAAAAAAATGCATTATTTAGTTTGTGTATGAGTTCTCTCTTCAGGGCTGATTGTGGTTGATTAGATCACAGGAATGCGTTTTGTATTTATGCCAACACCTCATGAAGTCCATCCTTCCACTGGACACAGGTGGACAGCTGGTTCTGGGACAATAAATACACCAGGATGACACTGCATTTCAGTAAAGATACAGTATCGCTCGTGGAGAACTGTGGCTGGCCAGCTGGAGCTGACCACTGTGTTTGGTGGGGAACCAGCACAGAGAGCAGACCATGGATGGTGTCCTCTGTGACCTCTGTCCTGGACTGCAATGTACAATGTTACTGGAATTATACCAGGGAGGAATGTGTCCCATATAAGGCCTATTGAAGTGCCTAGGTAATTTGTAGCCATAGCCATTTGTACTACTATTTAGTCAGGTTATTGATCTTTTAAGTCCGGTAGCTGTATCTGGCCGTGATTGACACAAGCATCTTCATAGGCAGACAAGACAATGTAACAAAAGCCATAATACCAGCAGACAGTGGCAAAATAGGGTAGGGAAAAGTGAGGGGGAGGAAGAGGTGATTTTAGTTCTTTGTCTTCCAATAATCACTGCACAGCTTGACATCTGATTTCTTTTACCCTAATCTCAGCATGCTTCTCAAAAATGCTACTGGCCATCAGATTATCCCAGCAGATCATTAAATTTTCTTATCCTCCGGACTTGTGTGCTGTGGAACTATTCAAGGATAATGAGCAGCCTGCTGCTGCACTCACCTGGTTGGGGTCGATGTGTTTTATGAAAGTTCCCCACATATTCTCTCTAACGAATGAGTCCTTTCTTTTTATAGGGGAGAACTCTAAGGGAAAG
>NW_008825100.1:5774494-5777758 GCF_000699105.1 Pygoscelis adeliae
TTAGGGTTTTTTTTTACATGACCTTTTGGTTTTTTGATCAGAAACATGGTATCCTTCTGACAAATTCCTAGTTATCAACAGGAAACAGCAACATGTGATCCAAAAGCCATGTACGATAAAGTTTGTGGTAGTATGTGCTCTTCAAAATTCATATACATAATGCTATTCTCCTTCCCTGGATGCTATATGATTGGGGTCAGACATAAAGCTTCCAGCTGCAATTACCCAAACAGCTGGATGGATTGAATTCATGGGCTAAACTGTTATTGCTTCTAGTAGCAAACTCAACACGGGTTATAGCAATACTAATGCTGTTTACTGACTCTAGGAAAGAAAACAAGTGTATCTGATCACAGATAAACTTACCTCCTCAGATAAACATTTAAATAAAAAAAAGCTTTCTCCTTCAAAAATGCATACCCTTATTTCCCTTGTGGCAGCCAGCTTTTCCTGCTCTTATGTTTTCATGTCCTTCTGTTGCTCTCCTATTCATGTTCTCTCATCTAATTCCCACAAATGGTTCCTTCTGCTCACATAACAAGGCTCCAGACTGGCAGAACAAACTTTCAGCACACCAGGGCTGAAAACTTAAATGCTGAATTACAGCAATTTGTTGCTTGTACTGTAAAACCAATAAGATAGGAACAGCTACTGGTCTAATGCTGCTCATGTTCTTCTCCCCATCATGCAGGTCATACACTGCTTGTGTCCTGAGCAGCATTAATATGGGCACTCAGCTGCTATCAGGGAGGAGGATAATTGGATGCCCATGTTAGGCTTTCTCACCTGGAACTAATGTAGCCCTTTCTATACAGTCCCAGATGACCTAATCATGATCTACATTGCCTCTGAAATTATAGAGGTGCTCCTATGATCACCATGACTGCAGACTCTGAACATGTGCCAGACATGAGGGTATTTCTCCTCCTGCCATCTGTACGAGATGAGGTAGTGTGTGTTCCCCTTGTTTAACAAACAAGGAGTGAACATCAAGTGACTGGCAAAAGACTATAAATGAAACGTGTCAAAGAAGAGGCAGGAATTGAAAGGAAAGATCTCAGGGTCTTTGCTGTTAAGGTCACCTTTGCTTTCATCGAGGAGGAGAAAATGTGCCACTGTGAAGGGGAGAGTTAGAAAGGAGTTATCACTGAGTTAGAAAGAAATAATCACTATATGCGTAACAAAGCCTTCACTCATTGCCAAGGTTTGCAATGCCTTCAGTGGCAACCATCACAGTCATTTTGAACAAAGCCCAGATGCACTGAAACTAAATAAACAACTGAGTTGTCCCAAAACCCAGGGTACCCAGATCTGCGGCTGAGGATGAGCCACGCTTTTTTCTGAACAGCTTTAATAGTGATTAATAAATTTAATAAAAATCTTGCTGGCAAAAAAGCCCTTAAACATGACATTATTTACATAATTTCCTGCAAAGAACAGCTGCATAGCCCTCCACTGTGGTCATGACTTCTCAGCTGTAGTGGTCCTGCACCCAAATGTACGCAAATCTTAAGGCACCCTCTTGCCATTTATGATACAAAGGAGCTTATGGAAGATGTGTGCCTCCGGGAAACCAGCACCTCACAAGTCTGACTTGAAAACCAGTGGTGTAACCGGGGTCGAGATCCTGCAGTCAGATCCATATTGGTGACCACTGGGATGCATTGCAGGATTGGGCTCATATTTATTGGTAGCTTTTAATTAGCCTACATAGCTCATTTCCACATCTGCTTTCCTATAAACAAGCCACTAATTAGTTCAGTGAGTCGGTTAAAAAGTGTACCATAGTGCCAGATATTTTAAAGAGACACTGAAAGTATTTGAAACACAATCCATTTAATTTTAATTATTTTTTAAAAGGAAAGCATGAAAAAAAACAACCCATATTTAATCTCCTCCTTCTGAATTCCTCTGCTAATACATAGTTGCAAAGCTGTGACTGTGTTAAAGACTTGTGTGTCTCTAGAGGAAATCCACTCTGGCTTTAAGCTTTCTGATACATTCTACTGCTTAGCTTTACTCAAGTGATAGCTCTGGAAGCACTGCTAGCACTTCTAAAGCTTGATTACTCACCTGAAAAAGTCAAGTTAATAACATAATTTTCTCAATACTCCAGCCTCCTGACCTAATGCAGCAAAGCAATACAGTTCTTAGTTTCTGGGCCAGAGTCTTGTATATGATCTGTACAACTTATGGAGAAGATGAGATGTTTCTAACTGGGATCAGAAAACATGAAGGTGAGACCATCTCTCTCCCCGTCCGCTGAGGGAAATGAGCAGAGCTCACATCCTTCCAAAATGGGCCTGATCAGGGAAGATGGTGTCTGTGCCCTTACACAAACACCTCCTGGGTGATTCGTTGAACACCTCCTTCAGGGCCTTTGGAAGGGAAAGCAGACACCTCATGCAGATGTGTTAGCCTTGGACTGACTCCCACCCCTAGTTTCTGAAATCTCACTGGGCTCAGATATAAGTGAAGCACAGAGCAACTGGGTCAGATCTTTGCATGAGCAAAGATGAAACCTTGGTGTGCGCAGATGTATTTAAAGCCAAAATTGAAAGACGGAGAACTCATTAGGCTTTTAAGTTCCTCCTGCGTCTTGGTTTTGTCTGACTAAATCTTTTATTGACTCTGACTGAAAGCCTCAGTGCTAGGCAGCTATCCTTCCTGTTTAGCCTTGCGTCACTTGTGTCACTTTTAACAACAGAAGGTGAAATAATTAGGTTATTTTTTAAATGTGGACTTTTGCTTTGCAAGCTAACTGCTCCTTCAAAGCTAAGATGTCCCCCGACACCTCTCTTTGATATAGCACCTAATAGGTAAGCACAATGTCTTTCCTCCACCCTCCTTACTTTTTAATATGAGGCTTACAGCATGCCAGCAATTTAAACCTCCGCTCTCCATTGGCAAGTCAGGATGGCTTTGGTGAACAGCCTATTTCTTCTGATTATTCCTCGCCATTGTGAGGGATTATGGCTGAGGACCAGCGGCTTTCCCCCCACAAAGACTTTAATGGTCCAAACATACTCTCCTTGCAGATTACAGCGGAATCACTAATGCAATTTTGACCTGACTTTGATGCAGCACTCTATTGATGGGGGGTGACGCCGCAGCAAAGCAACAAGGTTAGATCTCAGCAGTGATTAAGCTGGAGTTCCTGAAAGGACGTTTACCTCCCGTGTGTGCAGGCGTGCAGGGAGGCGGCTGGGCCCGGCGCAAGGTGCCAGCTCAGGGCGCGCTCCAGCTGCCTGTGCGCAGACCGCA
>NW_008825100.1:5778282-5778818 GCF_000699105.1 Pygoscelis adeliae
ACAAAAATATTTAAAAGAAAAAAAACAGCTGAGTTGGGGGCCCTTTAAAAATGTTCCAGCCACAGCGGTACCCGAAGGAGGGGGAAAGGAAAAAAAAAGAAAAAAAAAAAGGAAGATTTTTATTTTTTTTTCCTCCAGGCATCTGATTTACTCCGTGACTCTGATGCTTATCAACAACGCGTGAAGATTGCAATAAGGATCCTCCCTGGAAGGAGAGGAGGAGTGACTTCCAGGGGGCTGGGAGGAGGTGGAGTGCAGCGCGGCTCTCGCCTATAAGGAGGTGCCCAGCGCCCGGCTGCTGCTTCCCAGCCCCAGCTCGCAAGGTGAATTTCCGCGGCAGCAGCCGGGGGAGCGGGCTGGGCTCGGGCGCTGCCGCTCGGCGTTTGGAGCGGCTCCTCCAAGGGCCGCGAAGGAGGGTCCCTCGGCCGCCCGCGGCTCCGGCTCCCCCTTCACCCGGAGCGCCTGGATGCTGGATGGAGTAAATGAGCGGAGGAAGAGGGAGCGCCGAGGCTGAGAGGCGCCCGGAGGCGGGGACA
>NW_008825100.1:5780094-5786743 GCF_000699105.1 Pygoscelis adeliae
GCGGCCGGCGCTGCCTTCCCCTCCTTCCCGCTCGCCGGGCGCTTCCGAAGGAGCTGCCGCGCCGAAGGCGGTGAGCTTTCTCCTTTCTCTCTTTTCTTTTTTAATTTTCAGTCAATTAAATTGCCGTTAATATGTTCTAATAATGTTCACGAATGCTAAATGGCAGGCGATTTAAGGCTGAGGCTTGCCATTACTGATGCAGTCATAAAGTTAATTCCTAACACTTAAAAAGAAACTCTGCATTAATGAGTTTTACTATTTCACGGGTGACAGTTTAATTTCCCAGTGCCAATAAACATTTCCATTGAATACACACTGCTTCCTAAATATTTAGGAGTCAATCTTTTTAAAGCATAATGATCAATGGTTTTATTATACTGTACAGATTTTACTTATTCATTGAGCAATGAATTAGCGTGGAATCAGCTGTAAGCGCTTTCCCAGGAGCTGAGTGAAGGAGCCTGTGAATCTGGAATAGCTACAAGTTCCCTAGAAACCTCGCCAGATTCGCATGTGAAGGTATCTGTGTGCGCACACGGACCTCAATGATTGCATCCAGTATGAAAACTCATCACCTTCTTAAATAAATCATCTCTGTGTATTGGAGCTCAGGGAAGCTGTGCTCCCTTCCTCGATTTTGGGCTAAGAAAGCTTATATATGGGCAAAAATATTGAATGTTACGTGCCTATAAGTAGTATCCTGAAGTATATTTAAATAGCTACATAAAGGTGCCATTGCATTTAAGGATTACTGAGCTCCCAGGTACCCAGTAAACTTTCCAAAAGGAGAAGTTACCAAAAAAGTCCGCAAATGGGAGCCTTCAGCACAGGCCACTGTCAGGAGCTGAGGTCCTTCTATTTGAAAGCCAAAGTGCAAATGGGAAAGCATTTTTTTCTGTGCCTTCCTCACTTTGAACAGTTTGGCCGAAGGGCTCGCATTCAGATGCCTGTACTGGTATATTTACAGTGGCTTCAGCAGGCTCGTTTCTGGCAGGCTTTGCAAACAAGAACAGAACCGGGGACAGTATTTACGGTGGAAATGGAGTATGCTTCTTGGAGGAAGAATGCAACTTATTTAGCTTTCTTCCTAACATCTAACATGGCATTAATCTAATTTGTTTTTTTCCCTTGCTTCTAAATTAAGAAACTCTTCAAAATGATTCTCCTCTCATTTATTTAGTTTCTGTAAAGTAAAAATCCTGAGTAAGTAAAAAATGTTCCCCACCACTGAGATATTTGATTCCAATTTCCTCTTCGGTAATAGTTTTTAATTAAACAAAGAATTGCTAAAGAAACTGCTTTGAAACACAGCTACAGGCTAGGGGTCAGTAGATGTAATGAGAAAGATCAAAATTACCAAATGCTAATAAAACATAAGAAATTCCTCCCACTTTGCTTTTTGCAATAATTTATTACATTAGGTAACTAGAGTGGCAATAGGATTTCTCCCCAGGATACTAATTACTAGAAAATGAATAAATAGCCATGTATGTAAAATTGGAAACGGGCTGCATACGACATCTTGGGGAACTGAAACTTCTACATCCGTCAGGCAGACAAGGAGACACAAAGCCTTCCTCGCTATCCAACAAATCAGTTGCCCCTTAGCAGCATATTCTATGATCTGTAAACATCAGTAGCTTTTCTAAGTCTAGATTTCCAGTTGTTGAATGCAATTTTTTCTTCTTTTTCTTTTCCTTTTCAAAGTTGGAGGGAGGGGGGAATAGTGAAAATATGAAAAGAGAAATGAACTTAAGTTTTCCCCAACCACTTTTCACGTAGCAGTTCAGGGCTAGTCTGCAGCTGCAGAAAAGAATCAAAGAATCTCAGGAGCGTTCCTGGTTAGTGGTCCTCCACCTAATTTGGTGCTGTGTAACTTTGAAATTTTTCCTATTGTTATTTTACACATTACCTCCCCGCCCCCTTATTTATATCTTTCTAGATTGACTTTTCTCACATGGCCAGAAAGACGTAGCAGATTAAAACACCTCCTGGAGAAGTGGCACCTTCTAACTCCAGTTGCAAAGGTTACTCTCAGAAATGATTACACGTTTCCGTTCCTGAACACAGCCTCCTCTCCCTCCCACAGAATCACTAGCATTTATTATCCCAGTTCACTAGCACTTATTAGCTGATAATAAGACTTTCAAACCTTTCAGTTAGACCCGGTCATGGCTGTCAGTTGAAGCTGCAGAAATTCAATGTGTGGTAGAATCAGATCTCCTGTTGAAATTCTTACTGAACTACATGGTCAATGTATGGTCCACTTCTCCGCAGTAGATTTAAATGTGGCCTTACAGGACACTGTCTTTAATAACTCTATTCAGTTAAAAGGTAGGTAGTGTGTGTCTATATTTCTATTTATTTTGAAATAGAAAAAAAATGATCTTTTTGGATTTGAAGAAAACATACATTTTCTTGGACAAGGAGACTTCTGTTGCCTAAAAACACAGAAGTGTTGACTGTGATTTTAGTCTTCCTTCACAGTGATCTAAGTTGATGATAACTGTGCAGGAGTCAGACAAGTGTAAGTGAAAACTTACAGGAGAAAATTTGACTCTGGATGCTTGAGGCCATTAAGATCAGTAGGTGTACTTGGGACTTGTAACAGCACAAATAAGACCTGTCGGGTCAACAGTGGTAAAGGCAGGAGGTCTGTTAAACAGTGACCTTTCTACCCATGTGGTCAGAAATGCTAAGTTTTGAAGACATCTGCTGAAATGGGTAGAATATTGATCATCCGATCTCAGCCTGTGGCTCATTTGCTTGCAGGCTGAGTAAAGTGGATCAGACGCACATCGTTGGCTCTTCCTCTGGCTCCGGTACTTAAGTATTCTTTACAAGAGACTAGTATCCAGGCATGCTTTCCTCCTTTTAGTTCCATACAGGGAGAAAAACATATACAAATGTCTTCATGCCTTCAGATGCAACAATGAAGAAATAGTACAGAATAATGAGATTTCCTGAGAGAAAGGCTGTGAATGAGATTCCTGCCACGGCAAAGTCCAAGGGACCCACTGCTGATCAGTGCCTCTCTTGCATGTCTGTCATTATCTAGCATTCAATCAGTTTGACTCCACTAGCACTGCTTGGCTTTGAATCAGTCTTAAAGACAGTCTTTCCATGGGCTACAATGGTCTTTGGATTCTGCAGCCACTAGGCAGATGGCATTGCTAGCCCACAGGAATCTATCCAGGGTTATTATCATCGCAGTATCAAATACATTGTCTGCTTCGACAATTTTTTTTTCTTTTTTTGCTCTTAATGTTATGCAAATGCAGCAGGATTTTTCATATAAATTAACAGCAAGAACAAATTGTTTTCAAATGTGCTTGGTACATTTGTACAAAGTATAGACTTCAAGTGTAAAATATGGTGATTCTGGGTAGAAGAAAACACTTGTGAAGCTCTCTCAGCACATGGCAAGTACAGGCTTCTGCCAGCACCCCAGTGAGTGTAGGACTGGTGAATGTTTTTTAATCACTGTAATCATTCTTTTACCAATGTGAAACTGAGGCAGCACTTCATAAGCAAGCCTGGAGATAGATTCTCACATTGATTATACATTTCAGTATCTAAAATAAATCCTTTGGGATCAGTTGAGTTGATCCCATATGACGCGATCATGTCCCGTGCTCTATTGTTAGATCATATTCATATTTGCCCTGCTATATATAACAGTTTCTAAATCCATGGATTACTCCCCATTTCCTCTTCCCCTCCTTTTCCTTTCTCTGCTGCTATTTGAAGCAAATGGAGTTCAGGTAGCTGAATACAGAAATGAAAAGGAATCTGAAGGCAGTGGGAGTGTGGGGTGGCATTTATTTATTTTTAGCCCCCAAAATGCATTTTCTATAGACGTGACAGGTTTCAGCTCACTTGGCAAACTTGAATTACTGTGTTAGCCCCCCTGCTCTAGGAGAGATGAGAATGGGAGAAACGCAGAACTGCAGGTATATCTGCCAGAGTCACACATGACAGAGGCTCTCTATATGCATCTGCTTTCCCTTAGCCTACCAGCCTCCGGAGTCCTACCAAGTGTCCAAGGGAGTGAGCTGCCTATACAGGGCACCAGGTAACTTGCTGTGCTTTTTTTTAAAATAAAGGACTCTGCTCGGTTTTGCCGTCCTTAGAATTTGGGGAAAGATATTCTGGTCCTGTAGCATTCACTTTTTCAGACTGCTGCCGCCTTACTGATACATGGGCCACATTTGCATCATGTCTGTAGGATTTGGTTCTCACTGGACACATCTCTTCTGGGCCTACGCAGAAAGTAAGGGTGCAAAAGAGAAAAGAACAGGTAGATCTGCATGAACGTTTTTCTTTCTGCTGTCAGTAAAGTGTCTTTAAGAGACACAGACTTTTTTTTTTCAGTCTTAACTAAGCTCCCTCTACTCAAACCAAGAAAGAGGGCAAGAGAATAGTATAATCCTGATGTAATAAAGGCTTAAAATTACAGGCAATTCTTGGAGGTTTTGAATGCATCACTTGGTAAAGCAGGAAGCATCAGTAGACCTATTAGCATGTCTCTGTAGAGTCAGAGGAAAACAAGAAATTTTTTGTACACGGTGCTAGACTGATATCATTGGTAATTAATTTCCTTGCATTAATCTTGTTTCTGAATTTTCTAATTGCCCTGTGCAGATTCTTGTGGGCTGATAATGCCATCTGTTCACTGGATCAGTGCAACTGATGATGTTTTAAATGATGAAAACAATGTGATATAGAATCTAGAGGAAAAAAAGATATGCCAAAACATTGATTTATTTATTTTTAATTATCCATTCTGTTAAGCAGTTAAAAAAAAATTGGTAGTTCATAGTGTGGTGACCTAACTGCCTTTCTAAATAGATACTCAGAAAATATTTCAGACTTTAGCTGGTATTTGCTCCAAAAATAAAGGAAAGTAACTTAATAAAAGAGAGAGCATGAAGCCATTTGTAAATGAAGAATCTTGCCTGATCTGTATTCCAGGAGAGGAAACCCCATTTTTCTGGCTGTCTTTTGCCTCTGCATGATACTAGCTCTTTCTCTACGTTCTTACAAACATATGCTGGAACTCAGATAACTCGGTCCATTTCCTACAGAAGTTTTTGCTCAGAGATTATCAACACAGGTTCTGAATAAAGCAGTGGAAGTCTGTATGAACCTACCTATTTACAATGCTAAATGGCTATTAGAGTACTGGTTGGTTCAAGTATTATTGTATTTTGTAACCTGTGAATTAAAAGCCTGCAGAGTTGACTTTTTGAATGTACAATTGTAGTACTTTAACTGAAAATAAGATACAGAGCTCAGAGAGACAAAGTGGTCTTCTAGGTAATGGTAGCTTTTATTTTATGCAGTGTTTCTCTACCATGATAAAGACCTCACCGGTGCTCAACCTCTCAGTCTCTAGTGCAACCCCAGAGGTCTCAACCTGCACAGGCATCGAATAACCCCAAGTACCAGAACTGTGTTACAGACAGGGCAACAGGATGTGATGAGTTTGTGGACATCTGTGATAAAAAGGTTTCTTTCTTCCATGACAGAAGCTGTCTGTGGAAATAATTTTGGAAGAGATGCTTGTTCTACTCTTTTCAGACACTGTATATGTATTTGGAGACTGTTTCCTGGTTGAGAAGAAGGCTTTCGTGTTAGAAAGAAATGTCAAGAAATGATTCACATGGCAAAACCGGCACTAGCCTCTTAGTCTCCTTCTGTATCAGTGGCAGCATATCAGCATAACTTTTGTCCTCATCCTATGCACATGCCAAATCAGAGAGAGAAGTCAGGCTTGGAATCAGACCCCTATGTGGCGGTGGGAGGAAGTTTCTAGTGAACCAGGGTGCAAATGGGTTTTTAAGTGAACTAGTAGATTTTTTTCCCCTCAGTTTGAGTCTAATTGAAACTGGCTTTGGATAACAGCAGCTCAACGATTTCTGTTTTGTCATGAACGATGATTACTTAAGTAACTAAATTTAAAGTAATATTCATCAACATCACTGTGATTCAAGATGTGGAGGTTGTTTCAGCTCCAGGCCTGTGTTGGTGTGCTTGTATTGGGCCAGGGAAGTCCAGATTCCTGTCCATAGAGGCTGGCTTACCGATGAGTTGGATGTAGGTGCTGGAGGTTTGCTGGGAAGAGTCTCTGTGACTCCCTCCTGTCATAGTCAACATCAGACACGTTACACCAGTGGTTAGCTTATAACATGACAACACTGTTTCCATGCTGGAGAACACAACTCCAAATTTGAGGTTAAGGGGTATTCTTAATGAGCATCACTCTTAGATGGATTCATAAGAGCAATAACAAAGAAATGCTAACTTTGTAATTGCTCATTCAGTGCCATTCTAGACTATAAAAGGTTTTTAGTGGCTGGTGTTAATGCACTCTTTTCCAAACTGTTAATTGCCTGGGATCTGTGTGATCTTTATGGGATGAAAGAGCATAGAGTTGCAGTGGGACACACTGTACTCCTTTCAGCCTGGTACCCAGAAATACTCAAAAGATATTCAGCAATACCCACAACAGTGGAAACTGCAAAGAATAACTATGGTATCATTCTGGGGAATGCTTCCCTTTTGACATTGGTAATTAGAGTTTAGCACAGAGCTCCAACGCGTGAAGCAGGATGGTATTCAATACTAACCATTGTGGCACAGCAGG
>NW_008825100.1:5786772-5787400 GCF_000699105.1 Pygoscelis adeliae
GTTTTCATTCTCTGTTTTATTGTGTGTATTGAGAAGGATTGAGTGTTGGCCCTTAGGAATTCTGGAGCATAAATTTTTCTTCTAAAACTATTCAGTGCACTGTGTTGCCAATATAGTAGTATATCATCATAATAATTTTCAAATGGGTAGAATCCTCTCTTTTTTTCCCAGCTGGGCAATGAGGAGTTGATAAATGCTGTACCGTCTGGATAAGAATTGGCAAGTTCCATTTACTTCTGCTCTAAATGGTGAGGCATTGTTCCTCGATGACAATGGTTCTTCACTGATGACAGCTCGTCAGCAGTCCAGGAACAGAGACAAATACCTTGTGATCTATGTCACCAGTGACATAGCTGTAGTCATTTCTGTATTAATTCAGTGATGTCTCTATATGTTTGGGCCTAAATTACCCCTGCTTCTGATGTAGATGCTATGAGCCATTGCTCTCTGTCCTCCTTCTAGGTCATAAAAACAACCTACTGAGAATTAATACGGCCTTTTTCAATACGGCCTCCATGCAAATTTATCACTGGAGCAGGGATATGACATTTTTTTACTGGAGAATATCTGGTGTGTCTATAAAATTATGCAAAAGGAAAGGAGCAGGAGATAGTCTATTCTTTGTAGG
>NW_008825100.1:5787430-5789857 GCF_000699105.1 Pygoscelis adeliae
TTCTCCCAGTTTCCCATTACTAGTAGCAGCTTCCTAATGCACTCGATGAGGAGGTCTGAATTAATGGTCCAAGCGAGTCATCAGTGAACCGTTAGGAGTAACACATTCATTTGTAGTAAGCAGGATTGATTTATGAATAGGACAAAAGGGACTAAATATGCTATGAAAATGCATGTTGTAGATTTTTTTTCCCTGATGAATAATTTATCCTCTTCTAGTATCTATGAAAACAAAAACATTGTGAACATAAGAACCCATTAAAAAAGTTAATCCCACAAATGGCTGAACACGGAGAAAATCAGCTTTTGTTTTAAAAGGTAGATTTACTCAAATCTTCTCTAATTTGATTTGCCAGTGGGGTATAATTTAAGTCAAACAAGTTAGCAGCATTACTTGCTATATGAAGGTCTAAATATTTAATAGATTATGAGAAATGCCTGCCCCACAGGATAACGAGCTAAGGAGCGCTGATTCTCCACAGTGCAGAGGGTAAGCTAAACCCAACAGAAATAGCAAGCAAAATGGAGAGGGAGCATCTGTTCACAGGATATGGTCTTCTAAAGCCGGCCTTGGGAGCACTTGTAGTGCACCTGCTATTCTAAATAATCCTGGGGAAACTACCTCTGAGTAATGATAGTGGCCTTTTAGTAGCTGTAAGGGTTCATGGTCTTCCCATGGTCTCTACATGTCTATGAAGATGCCCACAGTGAACCTCTCCTAGCCAGAGCACATGCTCTGGAACACACAGGATGCTGCGTACTCGGATAATCCCAGTGGGCATCTGCCCATCTGCTCCTGGACAGTCACGTCAGCAGGATGGGGAGCATTGGCCCCTCTACAGAGACCGGTGCTTCAGAGGAGCTTTAGTTTTGTCTAAAGCAACCTAGGAAGTCTCTGAAAAAATAAATTATGAATTCGGATGTATTGGATTCTAGGTGGGCACTTCATCCGTAGGCTGCCCTACCCTTAGTGCAACTGTTTATGTGGACACTAAACAAAGCAGCAGAGAGAAGGGAGAAGAGAAACCTTACACAGGGGGAAAACTGCTGTTGGATTTCTTCCTACCCACCCCCAAAAAATCAGAGGGGTTGTTTTGTGCTGTTTTATTACTTTTTTATTTTGTGTCAAAGTAGTTTGCATTTTAATTTTAGAGGAAGAACCTCCTTCAGCAACCCCTAGCAAGATTAAACAGCTATGGCATTTTTCACAGAGACTGTTTGTTTGGAAAAGAAAATGAAAATTTGATGAATTTCAGTCAGATGTAGCTTGCAGCATTCAAATATTTATAGATTATCAAATTCCCTTTTCCCAGCTCTGCTTCTTAAGTACAGAGCTCATCTTATATGTAATATTAATTTTCATTATTCTTGGACAGTTATTCACTGAATTCTTGTGCAGTCTCGGTTCATCTAGGACCTGGTCTAAACTTCCTGAAAATGAAGTGAATTACTCGTACTTGAATTTCAGATCATCTTTTCCTTAGAAGTCAGTTCATCCAGTGTGTAAATCCTTGTTATTATTCTCCTGTGAAGTTTATTTTCCTTAAAAACTGTCTGGCAATGTATGCAATACATGATGTGTTTGTACCTGTCAGTACAAAGAACTATTCATTTTCCTGATGGTTGCTGCTCCTTTTGCATACGTCATATGAGAGTGCATTGGCCTGTTCTTTTGTCATTCTATGCCAGCCTTGCATCTAACTTATTGACAATATAATAAGTTAAAGTTGCATACCCTTTTGCATTCTTCTTCGCATTTTTTACCAACAGTTGTTCTGTTTCCTGGGTCCTCCTGTTCTGTTGACTTGAGGTGAATACTAGCCACTATAACACAGAGGATTTACATTCTGATAATAATTTTTTACAAGCATTACAGAAAACATTCTAAATGCTCTGAAAAGCTGATAGTCCAAGGGTATTCCTGGTTGTCTTTCTTCCAGGCAGGTATGAGCACACATTGCTGGTGCTCCTAGGTGGACAGATGAAAGCTTGTTCCAGCCTGGAAAACATAGAACTAGCTTTTTGTTAGTAACATTAGGTACATGAGGTTGCTCATAACAGTGTACAAAAGTCCACATAGATACATTTAAAAAAATTAAATCCCACATTTTTTCCCATCCCTATCTCCCTGCTCTGAAGAAACACATTGAGTCATTTCCTTTGTTTTGTGGCCCAGTTTCCTGGGGGAGAGCTACTGTATGATTTCTGTGCTCTAGGAAAACCACCAAAGAATTTAAGAGTTTGGCTCTGCCATTCCTGCGAAGCATATAGGCTGGAACCAGGTATTACGGGGAGGAAAGGATGAAAACCAGTATTGTCAGTCATTCCTGAGTTCCAAATTGCCCTAAAATGACTAACATTAGACATTTTAGCTATAACATTAGATTTGTTTGCAAATTATAAACTCTTCTTTTTTTTTTTTTTTTTT